>NC_036872.1:29567567-29581417 GCF_002910315.2 Salvelinus sp. IW2-2015 | reverse complement strand
AGTAGAAAAGAAAGAAAGTCTATATACAGGCCATAGGAGCGAATAATTACATTTAGCAGATTAACACTGGAATGATAAATGAGCAGATGATGATGTGCAAGTAGAGATACTGGTGTGCAAAAGAGCAGAAAAGTAAATAAACAATATGGGGATGAGGTAGGTAGATTGGGTGGACTATTTACAGATGGAGTATGTACAGCTGCAGCAATCGTTTAGCTGCTCAGATAGCTGATGTTTAAAGTTGGTGAGGGAAATAAAAGTCTCCAACTTCAGCGATTTTTGCAATTCGTTCAGTCACGGCAGCAGAGAACTGGAAGGAAAGGCGGTCAAATGAGGTGTTGGCTTTGGGGATGATGAGTGAGATATACCTGCTGGAACGTGTGCTACGGGTGGGTGTTGTTATCGTGACCAGTGAACTGATATAGGCGGAGCTTTACCTAGCATAGACTTATAGATGACCTGGAGCCAGTGGGTCTGGCGACGAATATGTAGCGAGGGCCAGCCGACTAGAGCATACAGGTCGCAGTGGTGGGTGGTATAAGGTGATTTGGTAACTAAACGGATGGCACTGTGATAGACTGCATCCAGTTTGCTGAGTAGAGTATTGGAAGCTATTTTGTAGATGACATCGCCGAAGTCGAGGATCGGTAGGATAGTCAGTTTTACTAGGGTAAGTTTGGCGGCGTGATGGAAGGAGGCTTTGTTGCGAAATAGAAAGCCGATTCTAGATTTGATTTTAGATTGGAGATGTTTAATATGAGTCTGGAAGGAGAGTTTACAGTCTAACCAGACACCTAGGGATTTATAGTTGTCCACATATTCTAGGTCGGAACCGTCCAGGGTGGTAGTGCTAGTCAGGCGGGTGGGTGCGGGCAGCGAAAGGTTGAAAAGCATGCATTTGGTTTTACTAGCGTTTAAGAGCAGTTGGAGGCCACGGAAGGAGTGTTGTATGGCATTGAAGCTAATTTGGAGGTTAGTTAGCACAGTGTCCAAGGAAGGGCCAGATGTATACAGAATGGTGTCGTCTGCGTAGAGGTGGATCAGGAAATCGCCCACAGCAAGAGCGACATCATTGATATATACAGAGAAAAGAGTCGGCCTGAGAATTTAACCCTTTTGGTAACCCCATAGAGACTGCCAGAGGTCCGGAACAACATGCCCTGCGATTTGACACACTGAACTCTGTCTGCAAAGTAGTTGGTGAACCAGGCGAGGCAGTCATTAGAAAATCCAAGGCTATTGAGTCGCCGATAAGAATAGGGCGATTGACAGAGTCGAAAGCCTTGGCCAGGTCAATGAAGACGACTGCACAATACTGTCTTTTATCGATGGCGGTTATGATATCGTTCAGTACCTTGAGCGTGGCTTAGGTGCACCCGTGACCGGCTCGGAAACCGGATTGCACAGAAGTACGGTGGATTCGAAATGGTCAGTGATCTGTTTATTAACTTGGCTTTCGAAGACTTTAGATAGGCAGGGCAGGATGGATATAGGTCTGTAACAGTTTGGGTCTAGGGTGTCACCCCCTTTGAAGAGGGGGATGACCGCGGCAGCTTTCCAATCTTTAGGGATCTCGATGATACGGAAGAGAGGTGAACAGGCTGGTAATAGGGTTGCAACAATGGCGGGAGAGTTTTAGAAAGAGAGGTCCAGATTGTCAGCCCAGCTGATTTGTACGGGTCCAGGTTTTGCAGCTCTTTCAGAACATCTGCTGTCTGGATTTGGGTGAAGGAGAGCTGGGGAGGCTTGGCGAGTAGCTGCGGGGGGCGGAGCTGTGGGCCGGGGTTGGAGTAGCCAGGAGGAAGGGAAGGCATGGCCAGCCGTTGAGAAATGCTTATTTAAATTTTCGATTATCGTGGATTTATCGGTGGTGACTGTGTTACCTAGCCTCAGTGCAGTGGGCAGCTGGGAGGAGGTGCTCTTGTTCTCCATGGACTTTACAGTGTCCCAAAACTTTTTGGAGTTAGAGATATACTTGATTTGATCAAATTCTTATTGAGATGCCACCAAGAGGAAGAGAGTTCAAATATGCTATCAGACAGTGCCTTCAGAAAGTATTCATGACCCTTGACTAATTCCACATTTTGTTGTTAGACAGCCTAAATTCGAAATGTTATAAATATACAGTACCAGTCACTATTATTTGACAATGTAGAAAATAGTTAAAATAAAGAAAAACCTTTGAATGAGTAGGTGTGTTCCAAACTTTTGACTGGTACAAAGTATTCACACCCCTGAGTCAATGCATTTTTAGAATCACCTTTGCGACTACAGCTGTCAGTCTTTCTGGATAAGTCTGTAAGAGCTTTGTACACCTGTATTGCACAAATTTGCCCATTATTTCTTTAAAAATTCTTCAAACTCTGTCAAATTGGTTGCTGATCATTGCAATACAACCATTTTCATGTCTTGCCATATATTTTCAAGCAGATTTAAGTCAAAACTGTAACTCGGCAACTCAGGAACATTCACTGTCTCTCGATAAGCAACACCAGTGTAGATTTGGCTTTGTGTTTTAAGTTGTCCTGCTGAAAGGTGAATTAATCTCCAGTGTCTGTTGGAAAGCAGAATGAAGAAGGTTTCCTCTAGGATTTTGCCTGTGCTTTAGCTCCATTTTGTTCTTTCTTATTCCTGAAGAACTCCCCCGTCCTTAGGGATTACAAGCATACCCATAACATGATGCAGCCACCATTATGCTTAGAAAATATGGAGAGTGGTACTCAGTAATGTGTTGTATTGGAATTGCCCCAAACATAAACACTTTGTACTACAACACTATGTGCTTTGTGACATTTTTAGTATATTACTTTAGTGCCTTGTTGCAAACAGGATGCATGTGTTGGAATATTGTTATTCTGTACAGGCTTCCTTCTTTTCACTCTGTCAATTAGGTTATTATTGTAGAGTAACTACAATGTTGTTGATCCATCCTCAGTTTTCTCCTAACACAGACATTAAACTCTGACTGTTTTAAATTCACCATTGGCCTCATGGTGAAATCACTCAGTGGTTTCCTTCCTCTCGGCAATACGGTGTCATTGACTTGTTTATTGTGTTATTGGCTTGTTTATTGTTTATTCCATGTGCAACTCTGTGTTGTTGTATGTGTCACACTGCTTTGCTTTATCTTGGCCAGGTCGCAGTTGTAAATGAGAACTTGTTCTCAACTAGCCTACCTGGTTAAATAAAGGTGAAATATATATATATTTTTTAATCTGTTGTGACATTTGAGATTGACTGTTAGTATAATTCATATGGAATTAAACCAATGCCACATTATTTGTATTGCCTCATGTTTTTTCTCTATTCCAGAGTTCCATCAATATGCCAGAGAGCTTTTACCTTCTTGGTGTGATGTGTTGTTAAAGCACAATAAGAACATTAAACATTCAGAACACTGTTGAAGTACATTTACATAATTACTCTCAATGAGATTACTGAAAGGTACAAAGGTTTCTCTTTGCTAATACAATACAGTGAAAATAATCACCATTCATCAACAACGTTTCACTCCCTTTGAATGGATGCTATCAGTGAATAAAAGGCTCATTAACATTTGATTATATTACCATGGAGAGTTGATAAGGCAAAATATTTGGATCCCTCTATTAATTTGACGTAATTCAACAGACATTAATTGGTTAATCAAAATCCCTAGCTCAGAGAATGGAAGGTCTGGGATTTTAGCTCCCCTTGGACTAACCTCCAGATACACAAATAATAATTTAGCACATATGCCCATACCCCACTGGCCGTAGCCTACATTTCAGGAAATTGATTAATACATCACACCTTATGTATGAATTTCGAAAAATAATAGTCTTCTTACACTCTGAATGCAGGCTAAACCGTGAAGTAGCTAAGACTAGTAAAAAGTGATACGATACACACTGATCAACTGGCTTTCTGCTGTCTCCATGGAAACATGTGATAAACCCAAATCCAGGCAAGAAGTGATAAAAGCCTTTTAGAATAGAACAACAATCTCTAGCTGCAGTACTTCAATACACTACATCAAGAGAATGCAATGGGGAATTGGACCAGATAAATTTAAACTTTGAAATATAACAAAGAAACACARCATTTTGTCATGAGATGCATGTATAATTTAGTAAAGGGCTTCACATATGTATATTATTGTTTTGATAAACCAAAACATGAACAAAAATGTGCACTGAAGAGGCTATGGCCCATGTCTGAGTGGGAATACTGACTGAAGACACACTAGTGGGAGAGTACACTGACTACATTCCTTACCKTTTCACCGTTATTTTCCTTTAAGTCTTGGCCACAGAAATTCCTATGTTTGCTATGTGAACACTGTCATCATTCCTGACAGACAGATCCCATCCTCCCAGACCATATTTGTCTGACATTTGCACCAGGTGTCTTACCGATCATACATGGCCTCTTTTGATTTTCCCCTCCACCCCTGGGTTGCAAATGATCAGATTGCCTTGCTGACATTTCACGTGGTCAGCCTAGCTGCTACACCTGACCTTTCTAGCTCTCCTTGCCGTTCAGCCTCCTGGGTTTCCACACATACAGCTTTCAATATATTTACTGAACCAGCCATATATGAATGAAAGGTTTAGATATTTCACATCTTGTTGACATTGGCCAGACTTATAAAACATTCCTTTCCACTTTTGTCCATGAGCACCTCTTATACATTTGTTGGGGGGTGATCCCCGAAGTGCTCTTCAAAAACAGACATGACCAGGCAGGCCCAACACCACCATGCAGGCACATCATGGCGGCATCTCAAATAGCACCCTATTCCCTATATAGTGCRCTACTTTTGACCATGGCCCATATGGTTCTCGTCAAAAGTTATGCACTATATAGGGAACAGGGTGTCATTTGAGACGCACATCATGGCTGCCCTCCCCACACATCACCTCACGGGCCAGTGTCTGCGGTGGCTAGAGGSCTAAGGATGACAAACTGGCCGAGGGTGATTACTCACCTGCTTGGCCTTCCCCCACTGTGACCTTGGTAAATCAGGCAGCGTTCACTTCCTACACTTGGGTGAGCATTGACTTTCAGCTGACAGGGCACTTCTCCATAGCAGAGCTGTTGCCTCTGTCTTCATCTCTTTTGTAGGCTCACGGATCAATTTCCAAATTATATATTTTTTTTACTCAGTCAGGGTCTCAACTTACTGTTAGAATAGTAGAATAAAGAAAGTGAAATTTCAAAATTGGTTGGGTATCAGCTGTTTTTCTCTTATTCAATTAGCCCTTGTCAGCAATGGTTTTTGGATTGGTAAATGAGTCTAATGGCCAGCTTTGTAAACGTGTAGTAATCATGGTCGAATTACCGAAYGGTGGCCCCCATTGAGCATCAGATAGCATATTAAAAACTGCAAACATTTGTCTCCACCTTATGGTAAGAATTGCAGGCCATTTTTTGTGGCGCCCACCTCCATCAAAGTTGTCCATCCCTGGTCKACAGCCTAGACTGGATCCGCTGCTCCTTCAGGAATTTGAAATAATTGTCTATATTAGGGGTAATGGATTCCTTCAACAGACCCCTATGAAATCCAAGAAGTACATTTCCATTTGGACGATCTCTAAATATTTAGCTTTTACTATTCGCAAGGCTGGTCAGTTTTATGGAATTTATCATATGCCATCCATGTTTGGCCCATAAAGATGTAAAGAGATCAACKTTGTGTCTGTGCCATTATGGCATCTGTGGCAGTTTGGGCAGCGCCATTAAGGTTATCTGAATGTTAAAGTAGTAAATTGTATTTTTCTTTTTTGTTTGAAAATGGTGTAAAGCTAATATTGGTGATTCACTGCCACCTGGATTGCTGGAGTCCTGAATCAACTCTTGTCTATCATTAATTTATTGTGGCCACTTGATGGCGGTAATATATCTTAAAGCCATTTACAAATCATACAACCCAATTTGAAGATGAAGACAATGCTCTGATCATTGGCTGATCGCTCCCAACCTATAGGATTCCTCACCCCATTGACTACTTTAAAATGTTGGAAGCCCATTACTGGTGATGTCTATGCTAAAACAGGTCATTTCCAAATAGAGTACATCTCTATGGGTTGGCCTTGAAATTGTAGGGGACACCTTTTCTATTTAACCAGGCAAGTCAGTGAAGAACAAACTCTTATTTACAATGACTGCCTACCCCGGGTAAAACTGGGCCAATTGTGCACCGCCCTATGGGACTCCCAATCATGGCCAGTTATGATACAGCCTGGAATCAAACCAGGGTCTGTAATGACCCCTTTAACACAGAGATGCAGTGCCTTAGACCACTGCGCCACTTGGGAGCCCAATGTAAACACCTATGGTGTCTTTGAGTCAATATCCCCATTGAAATTCTTTACACAAGTCAGCCCGCAGTAAATAAGCAAGGGTAGTTGCTTGGGACCCACTTAATACAACAGAAAGACAAACTCATGCATCAGAGCACATTATGGTTATCAACCTCGCACGTTTTTTTGTTGTTGCTGAAATTATGGAGCAGGAATCTGATTTGGAGGGACCATAACTTATTTTCTTGCTAAATAAAGCACACTCAGAATCACATTAACAGAAAACAGAAATATTATTGTAGCAGTTGTGGCCATGTGTGGAAATTCATGCCTGAATTCCCCTGGTCATAAAGTGTTTAAGGCTAAGTCCATGCAACACAATTTGCCTAGTGATTAGATTTGATCTTGAACAACAATAGTATGTAAACTGTACATGAATACAATAAAGATTCTTACAAATATTCAGGGTAGTGAAACACTCACAACTGCGTAACTTTAAAACTACAGAATGTTTCCATGCTACACTAATGAACCAAGAAGCAGAGTGCAAAGAAGGGGGAAAGAGGAGCACTGCACCCTCTYCAGTAGCTAAGGTTAACCCATATGAAAAAGTTTCCGCATGAAGGATTGTTAGATAAAATGAAGGAGTAAGGCACTGTTTATACAATCCACCAAGATTTATGGCCAAGGCACAACATAAAGTAAAATAGTTTATCTCAGGCYTAACACCATGAAACTTGGAAGTGTGACTGCCAATATTCTGTCTGAAAGTCTCCAATCGTCCTCATTTTGCATTCATTCAGCTCAGGCATTACAGATACTGTAACTTCAAATAAATATTCTCCCCTTGGTCTGTGCGGTGGCTATTTGTCCGTTGAATAGGTGACTTGTTGCTTATCTTTATGTTGCTCCTCTGTGTTTGGTTGYTATTCTGAAGACCTGGCAGATGTACAGTGAAAACAAGAGCACTGTATAGATGTAGGATCTTAATTTGATCACCCTGTTGCAGGAGAAATTTTCTGCAAAGCAGGACATTTTAATCTTGTAGTGTATTTGAGGTTTAAAAAGACTTCTGAAGTTGATTTTCCCTTACGAAAGTGTATCAACCCCTACAAACATATCCATGAATTATAATTCACATAATAATTCACATTTCCTGTTGCTGCAGGATTATTTTCCTGCTGTAACAAACTGGCTTAAATAAGATCCTACATCTGTATTTGATCTGCCAATCTTTCAAGRCTATTTTGCTCCAGCCTGAAAGGACTGGCTAAAGTTGATTTCACTTAATTTACCCAGTAAGCTATAGCAATAGGCAATATGTTTTTGGCCTATTCTCTCTCACACCCTGGTATATTTATTTTAGGACATGTCTAAAACAAATGATCCATCTCTCTTCTTGTTTCTTCCTATCCTCAGGATAGCCKTACTTGTCTTACAAATCCAAACAACCCAATTAGCTAWTCAAACTGATTTAGTAGAAKTTTTTTTCTATATTTTATTGTAAATGTTGAATAGTTTCATTAGATGTTGCCTTAGAAAACCTGTGAAACTTTTAAACAATGCTATTTCTGTATATGCTTGACCAATTACCAGGCCCTACCTTTGGGAACATTGAAAGTCTATGAACTGCTGTGCTGTGAGAGAGATGCCTTTGATAGAAAATGTCTTGTGAAGTGTGTGTGTGTGTGTGTGTGTGTGTGTGTGTGTGTGTGTGTGTGTGTGTGTGTGTGTGTGTGTGTGTGTGTGTGTGTGTGTGTGTGTGTGTGTGTGTGGGTGTGTGTGGGTGTTGTGTGGTGTGGGTGTGTGTGTGTGTGAACGATTACATCAAAAGAGGTCAGCCACAGTCCTTCTCACTGGTAGAGGGCAGAGAATTAGCACATAGCCAGTGGCTATCAATTTGGTATTTTTAATCAGTCCTATTGTGTCAATGGAAAAAATTAATAGGGGCTACCCAGACCAGTCTGCATCCAGAGATGACTCATGGCATAGATGAAGGAGCCGGAAGGCCTATGGTTCTGTCTCAGATGACGCCCGATTCCCTATATAGTGCACTACTTTTGACCAGGGTGCCATTTGGGATGAGCACTGTCTTTTGCTTGTTCCCTGTCACTGTCTTTTCAGAGGGACATTTTATTTAGGATCTGCATGTAACATGGCAATGATTTCCAGCCACCAGCTATCAATAATAACTGRAATAAGGAATGGACTTCCCACATCAGCAGTTATAAGCTACTAAAATGACAATAGCATCTTCCAATAACCAAATCTAAGAGATACACTATGCAGCATGTGTCCACTCATGCTGTATCTGCTGGAGCAATGTTGACGTTAACGTCATCTCTCTTCTCACCCCCACACCTTCACTCTTCCTACCTCATTTTCAAGCTCACAAATATCAAGACTGTCTCTGTACAGGAGTTCATCCATGTCTTTCTCTCATCTTGACTCTCACCACAAACCAAATGTGTGATGCGTCCACTCTTCCATTGATGTGCCAACCAGCGTGACTTTGAGAAAATATGGGAAGTGGTATCAATCATTGGATGCTTCCTGGGCGCTAGCTGACTGCGACTGCGTCTCTTCGGTGCACTACTTTTGCCTTTGTCCTGGTCAAAAGTAGTACACTACATAGGGAATAGGGCGCCATTTGGGGACGCACCTCTGTCATGGAGTTGATCCTGGACGATGGATGTCCTATTGGGTGCCAGTTCCTGTAGGTCACAGCAGGTGGAGTAGGAGAAATACATGGATGACGGCCACCTGCTTGCCATCTACCCACCTGCCATGAAACGCTGATTCATCACACTTAAGTTCACAAATTGAACGGCTCAACAAGGAGCTTGAATTAAATGCCCTGCATTTGACTTTCTATGTAACTAAACTGGAATGTCTGTCAACAAAATTAAGTTTACATATTAAACACTGAATGTACAAAACATTAGGAACACCTGCTCTTTCCATGACAGACTGACCAGGTGAACGCTGTGATCCCTTATTGATGTCACCTGTCACGTCCTGACCTTAGAGATTCTATTTATGTCTCTGTTTTGGTTGGTCAGGGCGTGAGTTTGGGTGGGCATTCTATGTCTGGTGTTCTATGTTGTCCTTGTGTTGTATTTCTATGTCTGGCCTGATATGGTTCTCAATCAGAGGCAGCTGTCATTCATTGTCTCTAATTGAGAATCATATTTAGGTAGCCTGTTCCCACCTGTGTTTGTGGGTGGTTGTTTCCGGTTTAGTGTTTGTTTCACCTTTCTGGACTGTTAGTTTGTCGTGTTTGTGGTTTTGGTTTAGTGTTACGTATTTTAATTAAAGAATATGAACACTTACCACGCTGCACCTTGGTCCTCTTCTTCTCCTCCAGACGACAAGCGTTACATCACCACTTCAATCAGTGTAGATTAAAGAGAGGAGACCGGTTAAAGAAGGATTTTTAAGCCTTGAGACATGGATTGTGTATGTGTGCCATTCAGAGAGTGAATGGGCAAAACAAAAAAAAGTAAGTGCCTTTGAACAGGGTATGGTAGTAGGTGCCAGGTGCACCGGTTTGAGTGTGTCTAGAACTGCAACGCTGATGGGTTTTTCACAATCAACGGTTTCCCGTGTGTATCAAGAATGGTCCTCCACCCAAAGGACATCCAGCCAACTTGACAACTGTGGGAAGCATTGGAGTCAACATGGAACAGCGTCCCTGTGGAACACTTTCGCCACCTTGTAGAGTCCATGCCCCAACGAATTGATTCTGTTCTAAGGGCAAAAGGGGTTGCAACTCAATATTAGGAAGGTGTTCCTAATGTTTTGTACACTCAGTGGACAACAAAGCCATGGTAACATTTGCCAGTAAGCATTTGCCAGTAATTTGATCTTGATGGGTGTCTTAGAATGACGCTGGAGGGATGGCGGCCCTTTTACGGGCTCCTGACCAATTGTGCTTTTTTTGTGGATATTTATGCACTGACCTTAACTTTTTTTGTACATAATGTTTCCGCCATCGTTTCTTATGACCRAAAAGAGCTTCTGGACATCAGAACAGCTACAGTATCACTAATCACATTTGKACGAGGACTTCTACTTCAATGAGTCGGAGGCGAAATACTATCCCTGACCAGGCCCAAATCCCTGACATTCGAAAAAGGTGGAAACGGCGCTATAGAGGGTGGAATGACGGATACCTGACGTAACAACGTCAGAGTATCAAGGCACAAGGCAAGACCCAGATACAGAAACAGGAGGCAGATGGTTGGAGTCCTACAATGTTTATTAATCCAAAGGGTAGGCAAGAGAATGGTCGTGGACAGGCAAAAAGGTCAAAACCAGATCAGAGTCCAGGAGGTACAGAGTGGCAGACAGGCTTGTGGTCAAGGCAGGCAGAATGGTCAGGCAGGCGAGTACCAAGTCCAGAAACAGGCAAGGGTCAAAACCAGGAGGACTAGAAAAAGGAGAATGCAAAAAGCAGGAGAACGGGAAAACCACTGGTTGACTTGGAAACATACAAGACGAACTGGCACAGAGAGACAGSAAACACAGGGATAAATACACTGGGGAAAACAAGCAACACCTGGAGGGGGTGGAGACAATAGCAAGGACAGGTGAAACAGATCAGGGTATGACACGAGAGTGGATAAATCACTTCTACCCTCCATTCTATTGGCCAGCTTGCAATCACTGTATGTGCTCCATTTKAGACTATCCTATCAACGAGATCTGAAGAACTGTAATACCCTATGTTTCTCTGAGTCGTGGCTGAAAAAGGACATGGTAAATAAAAATCTAGCTGGTTTATCCATATAAAACATTTCAGAGAAATATATGGTGGATAGCTAATGAAAGAGAAAGATCTTGTGAATGAGCAAATATTTCCGATTTTTGAAGTGTAGTAAGCTAATATCGTCATATTAGCTTACTACAATAGCTAACATCACAACAGCATTGACTCAAGCAAACGGTAGCATAGCACAGTTCGACAGATATATGAAAAGCATCCGCAAATTTTTTTTTTTTTTTTTCAGTTTTTTTTGTTTTTTTTTTTTCTTTTTTTTTTTTTTTTAATAAATTTTTGTCTTAATCTTTGTGTTGATCTTCATCAGAATGTTCTCCTAGGGTTTTGGTTCAGCAATGTCTTTTATTTCCGATCCAGAACGACAATTTCCCTCTTGATTAGCAAGCACAGCTGGCAGTGCCGACGCTAACCTCTCCATCTTGAAAAATATTGCGTCGCATACAGTCTAAAGTCCAGAAACATTTCAATAATATATTAACTATATTGGAAAATAACATACTTAGGAATGATGCATGTGAACTGTATCAAAAAATCGAAGCCAGAGATCAATTCCAGCCTTTACCAGAGTTGTTTTCCAGGAGCCGAGTCCAGGTCCTACTTGCGCCAGAAAAAAAAATAAAGTTGCGCACACCTCACTCCAAGAGGTTGTGTTCATCCGCAGGTCAAGATAATCAAGTCATTCTGCTCTCACTTCCGCATGACACCCAGAGGAAGGCGGTATGCGTGTTCTACAGTCCTAGTGACATGCCCTTTATAGACATAGGCTGAAGAGCGACCATCGATTGTTGGAATCTTCACTTCGGATAGGAAATGGGCTGTAAAATAGTTTCTGTTCCACTTCAGAGAAATAAATTAAAACGTTTTCTACAATAGTAATATAATATGCATATTGTAAGAGAAAAATTGATTAAGAAGGCCGTTTGAAAATTTGCACATAGTTTTCCCAGGTTGTTCAATATAGATGACCACTAAGACCTCATGAAATAGTTGGTCTATAAGCTTCATATGAGGTATTCTCTAAAATTCAGGCGAGCAGAACCTCAACACTTTCCTTAACTTGTTTATGGCTGCAGGTAAGCTATAGACCACACTATTTATCATGAGGTCTTAGGGTCATCTATATTTTTCGTAGCTGTCTATTTACCACCAAAAACCGATGTTGGCACTAAGACCGCCACAACAGCTGTATAGGGCCATAAGCAAACAAGAAAATGCTCACCAGAGAGCTACCCTAGTGGCCGGTGACTTCAATGCAGGAAAACTGAAAACTGTTTTACCTAATATCTACCAGCATGTCACCTGTGCAACTAGGAGATAAAAACACCTTTATAACCTACACCACCACCACACAGAATGAATACAAAGCTCTCCATCGCCCTCCATTTGGCAAATCTGACCATATTTTATCCTTCTGATTCCTGCTTACAAGCAAAACTCAAACAGGAAGTACCAGTGATGCGCTCATATGGAAGTGGTCAGATGAAGCGGATGCTAAGCTACAAAACTGTTTCACTAGACATACTGGAATATGTGAGGTGATTCATCCAATGGCATTGAGGAGGTTTCTCACATCAGTCACTATGCTTGGGCGGCATACTGTATATACCGTATAGTGGGGTATTTAGAAATAGCCACGGGATGGTTTTTCATACCGTTGAAACTATTTCTTTCAATACCATTTAAGTGGATCCTAGACACTTATAATAATGCCACTTTAATAATGGTACATATCTTGCATTACTCATCTCATATGTGTATATACTGTATTTTATACCATCTATTACATCTTACCTATGCCGCTCGGTCATTGCTCGTCTAAATATTTATATGTATATATTCTTATTCCATTCTTTACTTAGGTGTGTCGTATTAGGTAGTTGTTGTGGATTGTTAGATATTGCTGCACTGTTGGAACTAGAAAGCACAGCATTTCACTACACTCGCAAAAACATCTGCTAACCATGTGTATGTGACCAATCAAAATGTGATTTGATTTATTTTGAAGTAAGTACCTACAGTCAACTTGTGCTAAGCGTTAGGAGATAACGCAGATCTCGTTCTTATTTCACCTGTTCACATTATTTTACAATTATTGACGTTTCGTAGTGCCCCAAACAGCCAGTGACATGTTTGTAAATAACACACGGAAAAAGTGGAGCAGGTAGTCCAGTTGTGTATTGACAGGGGTTGCAAGTTTAATATTGAAAGTGAAGGTTTTTTTGTTTCAATAGAGTCATGAGCGGATGTGCAACTATAGTTTTCCTAACATAAAATACATTAGTGCAATATTTCGGCAGAAAACAGATTACTTTTCATCGATGCAACAGAAATGCAATGCTATTTGGTTGCAGCCACACAAAGTAAATGAAAAAGCAAGGTTTTTTTTGCAAAAACAATGCATGGCCATAAATATTTATAATTTTGGCCTATCATAGAAAGAATGTAGCCAGCTACATTCCCTAATGTTTTGTTTAAGATTAAGATTCAACTTTAACAGAGAAAAATAGGATTGCTACACAGAGAAAGATACCAGAGAAATACTACACATCAGTCCGAGCGCTGTCTGCTGATAGATTCCAGGTGTAATTCTCATCTGAGTTTAGAAGTGCAACTGAGCACAAAATTAGTCTGATGCTGAGCAGAAATTACAAGCATTTTCAATCTGCCATTACAAGACACAACAGAGTATATTTTTTATGCGTTTATTTTTTTCCTATGTGAAAAACAAGCAAAAATTGTAAACAGCAACCCGTGAGTTAACTTGCTATCTAGTAAGTGGGCTG
>NC_036872.1:29562380-29567542 GCF_002910315.2 Salvelinus sp. IW2-2015 | reverse complement strand
CCAGTGGGGCAAAAAAGTATTTAGTCAGCCCCAATTGTGCAAGTTCTCCCACTTAAAAAGATGAGAGAGGCCTGTAATTTTCATCATAGGTACACTTCAACTATGACAGACAAATGAAAAAAAAATTCCAGAAAATCACATTGTAGGATTTTTTATGAATTTATTTGCAAATTATGGTGGAAAATAAGTATTTGGTCAATAACAAAAGTTTATCTCAATACTTTGTTAATACCCTTTGTTGGCAATGACAGAGGTCAAACGTTTTCTGTAAGTCTTTCACAAGGTTTTCACACACGTTGCTGGTATTTTGGCCCATTCCTCCATGCAGATCTCCTCTAGAGCAGTGATGTTTTGGGGCTATTGCTGGGCAACACGGACTTTCAACTCCCTCCAAAAGATTTTCTATGGGGTTGAGATCTGGAGACTGCGTAGGCCACTCCAGGACCTTGAAATGCTTCTTACGAAGCCACTCCTTCGTTGCCCGGGCGGTGTGTTTGGGATCATTGTCATGCTGAAAGACCCAGCCATGTTTCATCTTCAATGCCCTTGCTGATGGAAGGAGGTTTTCACTCAAAATCTCACGATACATGGCCACATTCATTCTTTCCTTTACACGGATCAGTCGTCCTGGTCCCTTTGCAGAAAAACAGCCCCAAAGCATGATGTTTCCACCCCATGCTTCACAGTAGGTATGGTGTTCTTTGGATGCAACTCAGCATTCTTTGTCCTCCAAACACGACGAGTTGAGTTTTTACCCAAAAGTTATATTTTGGTTTCATCTGACCATATGACATTCTCCCAATCTTCTTCTGGATCATCCAAATGCTCTCTAGCAAACTTCAGACGGGCCTGGACATGTACTGGCTTAAGCAGGGGGAAACGTCTGGCACTGCAGGATTTGAGTCCCTGGCGGCGTAGTGTGTTACTGATGGTAGGCTTTGTTACTTTGGTCCCAGCTCTCTGCAGGTCATTCACTAGGTCCCCCCGCTGTGGTTCTGGGATTTTTCCCCACCGTTCTTGTGATCATTTTGACCCCACGGGGTGAGATCTTGCGTGGAGCCCCAGATCGAGGGAGATTATCAGTGGTCTTGTATGTCTTCCATTTCCTAATAATTGCTCCCACAGTTGATTTCTTCAAACCAAGCTGCTTACCTATTGCAGATTCAGTCTTCCCAGCCTGGTGCAGGTCTACAATTTTGTTTCTGGTGTCCCTTTGACAGCTCTTTGGTCTTGGCCATAGTGGAGTTTGGAGTGTGACTGTTTGAGGTTGTGGACAGGTGTCTTTTATACTGATAACAAGTTCAAACAGGTGCCATTAATACAGGTAACAAGTGGAAGACAGAGGAGGCCCTTAACGAAGAAGTTACAGGTCTGTGAGAGCCAGAAATCGTGCTTGTTTGTAGGTACCAAATACTTAATTTTCCACCATAATTTGCAAATAAATTCATAAAAAATCCTACAATGTGATTTTCTGGATTTTTTTTCCTCATTTTGTCTGTCATAGTTGAAATGTACCTATGATGAAAATTACAGGCCTCTCTCATCTTTTTAAGTGGGAGAACTTGCACAATTGGTGGCTGACTAAATACTTTTTTGCCCCACTGTATCGACAGGACAGAACGGCTGCACCGGGGAAGCTCAGAGGAGGAAGTTTGTGTCTCTTGTTAAAACAACTGGTGCACAATCTGTAATATTAAGGAAGTCTTGAGGTTCTTGCTCGCCTGAATTAGAAATACCTCATGATAAGCTATAGACCACACTATTTATTCATGAGTGCTTAGTGGTGTCTCTATATTTTTCGTAGCTGTCTATTTACCACCAAAAACCGATGTTGGCACTAAGACCGCACTCAACGAACTGTATAGGGCCATAAGCAAACAAGAAAATGCTCACCCAGAGGCAGTACTCCTAGTGGCCGGTGACTTCAATGCAAGGAAAACTGAAAAATTGTTTTACCTAATATCTACCAGCATGTCACCTGTGCAACTAGGGATAAAAACACCTTTACTCCACACACAGAGATGAATACAAAGCTCTCCATCCCCTCCATTTGGCAAATCTGACCTAATTTTATCCTTCTGATTCCTGCTTACAAGCAAAACTCAAACAGGAAGTACCAGTGATGCGCTCATATGGAAGTGGACATGAGAAGCGGATGCTAAGCTACAAAAAACTGTTTCACTAGACATACTGGAATATGTGAGGTGATTCATCCAATGGCATTGAGGAGTTCTCACATCAGTCACTATGCTTGGGCGGCATCTCTCTCTGAATTAATAAGGTGACGGTGCATCATATTGTATTATCTTTCTGCTGTGTTTGAGAAGTCAAAGCCCTTTGGATTAGTTATTTGTACAGCTGCCGCTGCTATCTTGCTTCCTTATGTTTTTTTCTCCTCTCCGTTCACGTCTTCTCCGAGCAGAGCAGGCAGGCCCTTTGCCCTACTGACTCCAGACTCCACAAAGACACAACGTGTAYACATGCTGATGGAGAGCCAATACTGCATGCGTCAAAACTTTGTTGATTTCCACAATGTCTCTGGTTCACATTCACTTCTAAACGACCAAACTCATCAAAAATGACATTTGGTAGCTCCTACCTAAAGTGCCTTCGGAAAGTATTCAGACCCCTTGACCTTTTCCATATTTTGTTACGTTACAGCCTTATTATAAAATGGATAAAATAAATACAAATTCTCAGCAATCTACACACAATACCCCATAATGACAAATCAAAAACAGGTTTTAAGAAATGTTTGCTAATTTATTACAAATAAAATAATTTTTTATTTTTTTTTATTTTTTTATCTAATACCTTTTGGATAAGTTTTCAGACCCTTTGCTATGAGACTCAAAATTCAGCTCAGGTGCATCCTATTTCCATTGATCATTCAGATGTTATTACAACTTGATTGGTGTAACGAGTGCGCTGAGAGTCAGGAAGCAAGTACAGGGAGTGAGTATAACAAATAAACAAAACAATCAACACGAAACACAAACAGCGCACCGACATGAAACAGAGTCAATAACACCTGAGGAAAGAACCAAGGGGAGTGACAGATATAGGGAAGATAATCAAGGAGGTGATGGAGTTCAGGTGAGTGTCATGAGGCACAGGTGCGCGAGACAATGGTGACAGGTGTGCGGCAGCCTGATGACTTAGAGGCCGAAGAGGCAGTATACGTGACAATTGGAGTCCACCTGTGGTAAATTCAATTGATTGTCTATATGAGGTCCCACAGTTGACAGTTCATGTGAGAGCAAAAACTAAACCATGAGGTCAAAGGAATTGTTCGTAGAGCTCCGAGACAGGATTTGGTCGAGGCACAGATCTGGGGAAGTGTACCAAAACATTTCTGCAGCATTGAAGGGCCCCACGAACACAGAACCCTCCATCATTCTTAAATGGAAGAAGCTTGGAACCACCAAGACTCTTCCTAGAGCTGGCTGCCTGGCCAGACTGAGCAATCGGGGGAGAATGACATTGGTCAGAGAGGTGACCAAGAACCCGATGGTCACTGTGACAGAGCTCCAGAGATCCTGTGTGGAGATAGGAGAACCTTCCAGAAGGACAACCATCTCTGCAGCACTCCACCAATTAGGTCTTTATGGTAGAGAGTGGCCTGACGGAAGCCACTCCTCAGTAAAAGGCACATGACAGCCTGCTTGAAGTTTGCCAAAANTTATCATGAGGTATTCTAATTCAGGCGAGCAGAACCTCAAGACTTCCTTAACTTGTTATGGCTGCAGGGTAAGCTATAGACCACACTATTTATCATGAGGTCTTAGTGGTCATCTATATTTTTCGTAGCTGTCTATTTACCACCAAAAACCGATGTTGGCACTAAGACCGCACTCAACGARCTGTATAGGGCCATAAGCAAACAAGAAAATGCTCACCMAGAGGCAGTACTCCTAGTGGCCGGTGACTTCAATGCAGGAAAACTGAAAACTGTTTTACCTAATATCTACCAGCATGTCACCTGTGCAACTAGGGATAAAAACACCTTTACTCCACACCTCTACACCTTTCACCTTTACTCCACACACAGAAATGAATACAAAGCTCTCCATCGCCCTCCATTTGGCAAATCTGACCATCATTTTATCCTTCTGATTCCTGCTTACAAGCAAAAACTCAAACAGGAAGTACCAGTGATGCGCTCAATATGGAAGTGGTCAGATGAAGCGGATGCTAAGCTACAAAACTGTTTCACTAGCACATACTGGAATATGTGAGGTGATTCATCCAATGGCATTGAGGAGTTTCTCACATCAGTCACTATGCTTGGGCGGCATACTGTATATACCGTATAGTGGGGTATTTAGAAATAGCCACGGGATGGTTTTTCAATACCGTTGAAACTATTTCTTTCAATACCATTTAAGTGGATCGCTAGACACTTTAATAATGMCACTTTAATAATGTTTACATATCTTGCATTACTCATCTCATATGTGTATATACTGTATTTTATACCATCTATTACATCTTACCTATGCCGCTCGGTCATYGCTCRTCTAAATATTTATATGTATATATTCTTATTCCATTCCTTTACTTAGGTTTGTGCGTATTAGGTAGTTGTTGTGGAATTGTTAGATATTGCTGCACTGTTGGAACTAGAAGCACAAGCATTTCACTACACTCGCAAAAACATCTGCTAACCATGTGTATGTGACCAATAAAATGTGATTTGATTTGATTTGATTTTGAAGTAAGTACCTACAGTCAACTTGTGCCTAAGCGTTAGGAGATAACGCAGATCTCGTTCTTATTTCACCTGTCACATTATTTACAATTATGACGCTTTCGTAGTGCCCCAAACAGCCAGTGACATGTTTGTAAATAACACAACGGAAGAAAGTGGGAGCAGGTGAGTCCAGTTGTGTATTGACAGGGGTTGCAGTTTATATTGAAAGTGAAGTGTTTTTGTTTTCAATAGAGTCATCGAGGGATGTGCAACTATAGTTTTCCTAAACTAAAATACATTAGTGCAATATATTCGGCAGAAAACAGATTACTTTTCATCAGATGACAACAGAAATGCAATGCTATTTGGCTTGCAGCCACACAAGTAAATGAAAAAGCAAGGTATTTTTTTGCAAAAACAATGCATGGCCATAATATTTATAATTTTCGCCTATGCATAGAAAGAATGT
>NC_036872.1:29556000-29561818 GCF_002910315.2 Salvelinus sp. IW2-2015 | reverse complement strand
ACGGAGTAATTATAGGGAAGATAAGTCAGAGCGTAATGTGTGATTTTGGAGTCTCAGGTGAGTTGTTCATTCGAGGACCGGAGTCAGCTATGTGGTGCGCGGACATATGGGTTGAATCAAGTGCGCATCCGCTGCTGATGACTGTAAGGCCTGTAAGGAGCAAGTATATTTTATGTTGTTTTGTCGGGGTTGGATCAATGGAGTTCACGCCTGTTGTGAAATTTCAATTGATTGTCTGAGTGATTGAGGTCCACAGTGACAGTTCATGTGAGAGCAAAAAACTAAACCATGAGGTCAAGGAATTGTTCGTAGAGCTCCGAGACAGGATTTTGGTCGAGGCACAATCTGGGGAAAAGTGTACCAAAACATTTCTGCAGCATTGAAGGGCCCCACGAACACAGAACCCTCCATCATTCTTAAATGGAAAGAGCTTGGAAACACCAGACTCTTCTAGAGCTGGCTGCCTGGCCAACTGAGCAATCGGGGGAGAATGACATTGTCAGAGAGGTGACCAAGAACCCGATGGTCACTGTGACAGAGCTCCAGAGATCCTGTGTGGAGATAGGAGAACCTTCCAGAAGGACAACCATCTCTCCAGCACTCCACCAATTAGGGTCTTTATGGTAGAGAGTGGCCTGACGGAAGCCACTCCCAGTAAAAGGCACATGACCAGCCTGCTTGAAGTTTGCCAAAATTGCACCTAACGACTCTTAGACCATGAGAACAAGATTCTCTGGTCTGATGAAACCAAGACATGATAACTATGGCCTGAATGCCATGTCTGAGGAAACCTGGCACCATCCTTACGGTGAATATGGTGATGGGCATCATCATGCTGTGGGATGTTTCAGCGGCAGGCACTGGGAGACTAGTGCGGGATCGAGGAAAGATGAACAAAGTACATCCTTGATAAAACCTGCTCCAGACGCTCAGGACCTCAGACTGCCGCGAAGGTTCACCTTCCAACAGAACAAACAACCCTAAGCACACAGCCGAAACAACACAGGAGTGGATTCGAGAATCTTTGATGTCCTGAGTGGCCCACAGAGCCCAGGACTTGAACGCCGATCGAACATCTCTGGAGAAACCTTGTCCGTTCCTGACCTTATTTTTCCTTTGTTTAACTTTGTTTAGTTGTCAGGACGTGAGCTGGGTGGGTAGTCTATGTTTTTGTGTCTATGTTGGGTTAATGTTGTGCCTGATATGGTTCTCAATTAGAGGCAAGGTGTTTTGATGTTTCCTCTGATTGCAGAAGCCATATAAGTTAAGGTGTGGTTCTACTAGTTTTGTTTGTGGGGGTGTGTTCTCCTGTGTCCGTTATGTCTACCACCGGGACGTTTCAGTTTTTGTCGTGCGTTACTTCGTTATATTGTAAAGTTCTCAGTCCAGGTATTGTCTAGCGTCGTTTATTTGTTTTGTAATCTCTAGTGTTCTCGGTGTTTTCGTTTCCGTTTAATATAAATCATATGTCCTACCTTCGACCACTGCATTTGGTCCGACCTTACTCTTCTTGCCTCCATCCGAGGAGGAGGAATTAGAACGAATTCGTTACAAACCTGAAAATAGCTGTGCAGCAATGCTCCCCATCCAACCTGACAGAGCTTGAGAGGATCTGCAGAGAAGAGTGGGAGAAACTCCCAAATACAGGTGTGCCAAGCTTGTAGCATCATACCCAAGAAGACTCGATACTGTAATTGCTGCYAAAGGTGCTTCAACAAAGTATTGAGTAAAGGTTCTGAATACTTATGTAAATGYCAATATTTATATATTTTTTTATAAATTAGCAAACAATTCTAAAACCTGTTTTTGCTTTGTCATTATGTGGTATTGTGTGTAGATTGATTTGGGGGAAAAACAATTTAATACATTTTAGAATAAGGCTGTAACGTAACAAAATGTGGAAAAAGTCAAGGGTTTTGAATACTTTCCGAAAGCAATGTATATATGTATAACTTTAGGAGCTGGATTACCTGTCTTTGCAATGCATTTTTTGTCGTTTGAGCTCGTTAGCATATTTAGCTAGCAGCCTCCATGGAAATTCGCTATTACCTGTGCTCATTTTTCTAGCAATCTGGTAATAGACGCCTAATGACTAATTTTGTGGGGGGTTTTGACACCCCATTGTGTACTAAACTGGTAATACTGTAAATTCCAGGGTGAGAGAAGGATGGTATGACAATATGAAAATCTGGATACAGCCCAACCCTATCAGTAACCGGCTTCATTAATAAGCGCATCAACGGCATTGTCCCCACAGTACTTATCCCAACCATA
This sequence comes from Salvelinus sp. IW2-2015, assembly GCF_002910315.2. NCBI lineage: Eukaryota > Metazoa > Chordata > Actinopteri > Salmoniformes > Salmonidae > Salvelinus > Salvelinus sp. IW2-2015. Next base: position 29,559,544 of record NC_036872.1, on the reverse strand, counting down.
AACCAGGCAACATCCGCACAAAGACTAGAGCAGCTGTTTTCAAGGCAAGGAGCGGGACACTAATCCGGACACTTGTAAAACATCCTGCTACACTATTCGACGAACCATCAAACAGGCAAAGTGTCAATATAGGACCAAGATTGAATCCTACTACACCCGCTCTGATAGTCATCGGATGTTTAGTTTTTTTTATTTCACCTTTATTTAACCAGGTAGGCCAGTTGAGAACAAGTTCTCATTTACAACTGTGACCTGGCCAAGATGATAAAGAAAAGCAGTGCGACAAAAACAAGATCACAGAGTTACACATAAACAAACGTACAGTCAAAAACACAAGAGAAAAATCTATGTACAGTGTGTGCAAATGTAGAAGATTAGGGAGGTAAGGCAATAAATAGACCATAGAGGCAAAATAATTACAATTTAGCATTAATGCTGGAGTGATAGATGTGCAGATGATGACGTGCAAGTAGAGATACTTGGATGCAAAAGAGCAAAAAGATCAATTACAATATGGGGATGAGGTAGTTGGGTGTGCTATTTACAGATTGGCTGTGTACAGTGATCGGTAAGCTGCTCTGACAGCTGATGCTTAAAGTTAGATGAGGGAAATATGAGTCTCCATCTGCAGTGAATTTTAGGCAATTCGTTTCAGTCATTGGCAGCAGGAGAACTGGCAAGGAAACAGGTGGCAAAGGGAAGATTGGCTTTGGGGGTGACAGTCGAAATATAGCCTGGCTGGAGGCGCGTGCTACTTGGTGGGTGTTGGCTTAAGGTGACAGCTGAGCTGAGGATATAGGCGGGGCTTTACCTACGCAAAGTCTTATAGAGACTGGAATCATTGGGCTTGGCTAGCGAAGTATGGGTGGCGAGGGCAGCCAATGAGAGCATACAGGTCGCAGTGTTGTAGTATTAGATGGGGCGATTTGGTGCCAAAACGGATCGCCGTGAACGACTACATCCATTGTTTATGGAGTAGAGTGTTGGAGGGCTTATTGTAAATGACAATCGGCTGCAAAAGTCAAGCGATCGGTAGGAGAGTCGAGTTCTTACGAGGGGTACTGTTTGGCAGCAAATGAGTGAAGGAGGCTTTGTGTGCGAAAATAGAAAGCCGATTCTAGATTTAATTTGGATTGGTAGATGCTTAGTGGAGTCTGGAAGGAGAAGTTTACAGTCCTAACCAGACACTAGGTATTTGTAGTTGTCCACGTACGTAGAACCTGTCCAGAGTTGGTGATTGGCTAAGTCGGGCGGGTGGCGGGTGGCTAGGCAGACAATGGTTGAAAGAGCATGGCTTTGAGTGTTTAACTAGCATTTAAAGCGTAGTTGAGGCATGGAAAGAGAGGTTTGTAATGTCATTGAAGCCTCGTGTTGGAAAGGTTGTTAACACAGGTGTCAAAGAGAAGGGCCAGATGTATATACAGAGATGTGTCCTGCGCTGGGCCGATGAGGTGGATAAGGGAATCAACAAGGCAGCAGAGCGAGGCATCATTGGATATATAAGCAGAGAAAGAGTCGGTCGCGAAGAATTTAACCTCAGGTAACTCCATAGAGAGGCCATGCAAGGTCTGCGGACAATCAGGGCCCTCGGATTTGCGGACACTGCACTCTAAATCTGAGAAGGTGTTGCGTGAACGCGAGCGGGCTGTAGGCAGTGCATTTGTAGAAACAAGGCTATCGAGTCTGATGCAAAATTGCCAGTGAGTTTGACCAGATTCAAAAGCCTTGGCGAAGTCAATGAAGAATGGCTGCACAGTATTGCCTTTTATCGATGGTGGTTATGATATTGTTTAGGACCTTGAGCGTGGTTGAGGTGCACCCATGACCAGCTCGGAAACCAGATTGAATAGTGGAGAAGGTACGGTGGGATTCGAAATGGTCGGTGATCTGTTTGTTATTAATTTGGTTTTCGAAGATTTTAGAAAGGCAGGGCAGGATGGATATAGGTCTATAACAGTTTGGGTCTAGAGTGTCTCCCCCTTTGAAGAGGGGGATGACTGCGGCAGCTTTCCAGTCTTTGGGGATCTCAGACGATACGGAAGAGAGGTTGAACAGTCTAGTAATAGGGGTTGCAACAATTTTGAAAGAGAGGGTCCAGATCTATTAGCCCAGCTGATTTGTAGGGATCCAGATTGTGCAGCTCTTTCAGAACATCAGCTGCCTGAATTTGGGTGAAGGAGAAGCAGGGAGGGCGGGCCTTGGGCAAGTTGCTGCAGGGGGTGCAGAGCTGTTGGCCGGGGTAGGGGTAGCCAGGTGGAAAGCATGGCCAGCCATAGAAAAATGCTTATTGAAATGATCGATTATCGTAGATTTATCGGTGGTGACAGTGTTTCCTAGCCTCAGTGCAGTGGGCAGCTGGGAGGAGGTGCTCTTATTCTCCATGGACTTTAGTGTCCCAAACCTTTTTGAAATTAGTGCTACAAGATGCACATTTCTGTTAGAAAAAGCTAGCCTTAGCTTTCCTAACTGACTGTGTATATTGGTTCCTGACTTCCCTGAAAAGTTGCATATTGCGGCGGCTATCCGATGCTAATGCAGAACACCACAGAATGTTTTTGTGCTGGTCAAGGGCAGTCAAGTCTGGGGTGAACCAAGGGCTATATCTGTTCTACATTTTTTAATGGGGCATGCTTATTTAAGATGTTGAGGAAAGCAGGCATCTTCTACTGACGGGATGAGGTCAATATCCTTCCAGGATACCCGGGCCAGGTTGATTAGAAAAGCCTGCTCGCTGAAGTGTTTTAGGGAGCGTTTGACAGTGATGAGGGGTGGTCGTTTGACCACGGACCCATTACGGATGCAGGCAATGAGGCAGTGATCGCTGAGATCCTGATTGAAGACAGGAGAGGTGTATTTAGAGGGCAAGTTGGTCAGGATGATATCTAAGAGGGTGCCCATGGTTACAGATTTAGGGTTGTACCTGGTAGGTTCCTTGATCATTTGTGTGCGATTGAGGGCATCTAGCTTAGATTGTAGGATGTTAAGCATATCCCAGTTTAGGTCACCTAACAGTATGAATTCTGAAGATAGATGGGAGTTAATCAATTCACATATGGTGTCCAGGGCACAGCTGGGGGCTGGTGGGAGGTCTATAACAAGCGGCAACAGTGAGAGACTTGTTTCTGGAAAGGTGAATTTTTAAATGTAGAAGCTCGAATTGTTTGGGCACAGACCTGGATAGTAAGACAGATTTTCTCTGCAGTAGATTGTAACTCCGCCCCCTTTGGCAGTTCTATCTTGTTGGAAAATGTTTTAGTTGGGGATGGAAATTTCAGGATTTTTGGTGGCCTTCCTAAGCCAGGATTCAGACATGGCTAGGACATTAGGGTTGGCGGAGTGTGCTAAAGCAGTGAATAAAACAAACTTAGAGAGGAGGCTTCTGATGTTAACATGCATGAAACCAAGGCTTTTACGGTTACAGAAGTCAACAAATGAGAGCGCCTGGGGAATAAGAGTGGTGCTGGGGACTACAGGGCCTGGGTTAACCTCTACATCACCTGAGGAACAGAGGAGGAGTAGGATAATGGTACGGCTAAAGGCTATA
>NC_036872.1:29539542-29551841 GCF_002910315.2 Salvelinus sp. IW2-2015 | reverse complement strand
TGTAACATGTAGTGCTTATAGCCTTAATATTCATAATTGTAATCCATATCGTATCACCATCATAGTTGCATCATAATTACCTTTAAGATAATTGAAAAACACATCCCAGCATTTCCATAGCAATTGACGTTTCACATGATCATGAAAGAGACCTTGCATTACTCTAGAGACGGCTTCACTACAGTACAAATGTATTCCATACAAGATGTTATTATTCCCCAATGCCCCTATTTTGATATCTTCCCCTTGCATGTTGTAATTATATATAAACTTGTAGACAAACACATAAAAAAGATAGACAAACAACAAACACATTAAATTATAAAACAGTTTGACAATAGAGAGAGAGGGAGAGAAGAGAAAAGAGAGAAAGAGAGAGTGAGAGAAGAGAGCGAGATCAGGTGTGTGTGTGTATAAGTCCGTTTGTGTAAGCAAGCATGTAGTTGAGTACGTGTGTGTTCATATCCACTTCATAATGTTCAGATATTTTAAACAGTTCCCATACCTTCTTTTTTTTGTAACCTGAAGTCCCTGTAGAATTTAGTACAGCCACGGTGTTATGGAGCTGTCTCGGAATAGCTGTTCATCTATAAAGAGTTTGTGCACAATGATAAAGGAAAGCCTACCATCCATCCTTTGTTGTCTTTGTACCGGATAGAGACTCTTACGACGTTTGTTTATCTCCTTTGGAAATTGGTCATTGAGACCGAATTTGGTCCCTTTAAGCTCCCTTCCTCTGCTTTTGATCAGCTCCTTTTGTTGGTAGTGTTCAAATTTTGCGATGATCGGTCGGGGACCCTTGGTCTTGTCGCTCCGAGCTCCAAGTCTGTGTACTCGGTGGAAAGCCACCTTGTTTACAGTCTCTATAGGACGTTTCAATGCGTATTTAATGAATTCTCTGATTGCACCCTCTGGATCTTTGGATGAGTCCTGAGGAATACCAGAAAAAATATGATTTTTACACATGCTACGACTTTGTATGTCTAGTAGCGTATTCTTCATCACCCTGTTTTCCCTGAGTAGACAATCCATGTTGGAATCGTGTAGTGTCTTGTTGTCCAGAACAGCTGGTGCTCTCATGCATAGTTCAATGTTGCTAGCCTCAAAGCGTGCATGGAAAATATTTAGCTTGTTTGGTAGAGTTTGTCAATTGACAGCTCACAGCAGGGTTTCCCTTTGTAATCTGTGATAGTTTGCATGCCTTGTCACATCCAAGATGGGGTAGCAGTCGGGACATGTGTTTTGTCTTGTCCTGTCCTGTCCCTTGTAAATATTGTTTTCCTCATTTTTTTTCAGATATATTTTAATCTCACTTTCCATCTACGGACTGAATATACTCTCCTGTAACCCACCTTACCCAATGTGGTACAGATCTGCACAGTGCTAGCTCCATCCAACTAGCTACTAGCCAGTTAAGGTCTACACCGTTAACTCGGACACCAGCCAGCCTCAGCTCGGTCAATACCTGCCAGTCTGCACAGTGCGATATTAACCCAGAGCATATCGGAATGCTTTTTCTCTACCTCATCTCCGGATTCCTACCGCAAGCTCTGAACCTTTACACCGGATCATTGCAGCTAACTAGCTGCAATCCGAGTGGCTACTCCTGGCTAACGTCTCTGTCCCGAAGCAAGCACCAGTTAGCATTGAGCTAGGCCCATCTCCCGGCTATCCAAAGAGGTCCACCAGCTAATTATTGRGTTACAATACCTCTTTTGCCAAATGGCCTGGACCCTTTACTGCCAACACAGAGCCCCGCCGATCCAGCATGACTGGTCTGCCGACGTAATCGTCCAAGGTGGTTTCAACAGGCTCTTCTGTTGCGACGTCGCCGAAGGCCCATCTGCTAGCCCCGGCCCGCTAGCTGTCTGAGTCGCTGTGTCTCCAGTTCGCCTAGCGTAGTAGCGATTACTGAACGGCTCCCTGACTCACCTATTGCTACTCATTGGACCCTATGATCAGTCGGCTACACATGTCTCTCCCTAATGTCAATATGCCTTGTCTATTGCTGTTTTGGTTAGTTATTATTGTCTTATTTCACTGTAGAGCCCCCAGCCCTGCCCAATATGCCTTAGATAGCCCTTTGTCCCACATGCGGTGACCTCACCTGGCTTAACTGGTGCCTCTACAGACAAAACCTCTCTCATTGTCACTCAATGCCTCGGCTTACCTCCACTGTACTCACATCCTACCATACCCTTGTCTGTACATTATACCTTGAATCTATTATTCAATGCCCAGAAATCTGCTCCTTTAACTCTCGGTTCCAAACGCACTAGACAACCAGTTCGTATAGCCTTTAGCCGTACCATTATCCTACTCCTCCTCTGTTCCTCAGGTGATGTAGAGGTTAACCCAGGCCCTGTAGTCCCCAGCACCACTCTTATTCCCCAGGCGCTCTCATTTGTTGACTTCTGTAACCGTAAAAGCCTTGGTTTCATGCATGTTAACATCAGAAGCCTCCTCTCTAAGTTTGTTTTATTCACTGCTTTAGCACACTCCGCCAACCCTAATGTCCTAGCCATGTCTGAATCCTGGCTTAGGAAGGCCACCAAAAATCCTGAAATTTCCATCCAACTAAAACATTTTCCAACAAGATAGAACTGCCAAAGGGGGCGGAGTTGCAATCTACTGCAGAGAAAATCTGTCTTACTATCCAGGTCTGTGCCCAAACAATTCGAGGTTCTACATTTAAAAATTCACCTTTCCAGAAACAAGTCTCTCACTGTTGCCGCTTGTTATAGACCTCCCACCAGCCCCCAGCTGTGCCCTGGACACCATATGTGAATTGATTAAAAGAGGAAGCTAATTATTTTAGGCAGATGTTCTCTTTTCCGTCTCATCCTCTCCCACTGAATGAAGTGAAAATGTGAGGCTATTAAATCCTTTCAGTCTGGAAAAACCCCAGGGCTTGATGGCATACCGGTAGAGGTATATCAAGTATTTTTTGATATACTAAAAGCTCCATTGTTAGATTGTTTTAACTACTCCTATAGAAATGGTAGTCTGTCAGGTACTCAGCAGGAAGGTCTGATTTCTCTATTATTAAAACAAGACCCAGATGGCAAATATAAAGACCCRGTCTATCTAAAAAACTGGAGGCCCCTTACAYTTCAATGTTGTGATGCAAAAATACTAGCAAAATGCATAGCACTCAGAATTAAAAGGGTTTTACCAGGTATTGTTCATCCTGATCAGACAGGTTTTTTACATGCACGATACATTGGAGATAATATACGACAACTACTAGAAATAATAGAACATCATGAAACATATAAGAAGCCAGGAATGGTATTTATAGCGGATATTGAAAAGGCATTTGATAAAGTAAGACTGGATTTTTATTTATAAATGCCTGGATTTTTTCTATTTCGGTAATTCTCTTATAAAATGGGTAAAAATAATGTATAGCAACCCCAGGTGTAAAATAGTAAATAACGGCTACTTCTCAGAGTTTTGAATTGTCAAGAGGAGTTAAACAAGGGTGTCCGCTGTCACCATATCTATTCGTTATGGCCATCGAAATGCTAGCTATTAAAATCAGATCCAATAACAACATTAGAGGATTAGAAATCCAAGGCTTAAAAACAAAGGTGTCCATGTATGCCGATGACTCAAGTTTTATGTTAAGTCCGCAAGCTAGATCCCTGCAATGTCTCATTAAAGATCTGGATAACTTTTCTGTACTCTATGGACTAAAACCTAATTATGATAAGTGTACAATATTACATATTGGATCCTTAAAAAATACAACTTTTACATTACCTTGCAGCTTACCTATAAAATAGGCTGATGGTGAARTAGACATACTCGCCATTCATATCACAAAARATATAAATAAGCTCTCCACAATGAATTTCAATAGAAACTTGTAAAAATAGACAAGATCCTGCAACCATGGAGAGGTAAACACATGTCTATTTATGGAAAAATTGCCCTGATTAACTGCTTAGTCATATCTCAGTTTACTCACTTACTTATGGCGCTGCCTACTCCTGATGATTGGTTTTTCAAATCATATGAGCAAAAATATATTTTGCTTTATCTGGGACGCTAAACCAGACAAAATAAAACGAGCCTATCTATATAATGAATATGAATTGGCTGGGTTGAGATTATTAAATATAAAAGCACTAAACCTCTCTCTAAAAGCTTCACTCATTCAAAAGTTTTACTTGAACCCTAAATGGTTCTCAAGTAGATTAATAAGAAAAGCTCATCCATTGTTTAAAAATTGCCTTTTTGCCTTTGTGCAGGTTGCCATGTCTCATTTTCGATTAATTGAAAATGATACTTTTTTCAAAGTATCTGTCTTTTTCAAACAAGCATTGCAGAGCTGGCTACAATTTCAATTTCATCCCCCTGAAAAGATACAACAAATATTATGGCTGAACTCAAATGTGCTGGTTGATAAAATACCTGTATTTATGGGAAAGATGTTTAAAAATTGTATTTTGTTCTTAAATGATATTGTAATGGTAGAGTTATGTCCTTCGTGGAGTTATCAGAATTGTACGGGAAGGTCTGCTCAATCCAGGAGTACAACCAATTGATTACAGCATTGCCCCAAAAATGGAGGAGGTGGGTGGCAGCGGGAGGAGGTAGGGAACTTGTCTGTCTGCCCAATATAAAGGATCAAAACTGGCGGAGGAATAAAAATAGCATAAATAGAAAGTATACCAGTTTCATTTGAGGACCAGGATGTTGACAACTGTGCCATACAGATTGCAAAATAGTTGGGAAGAGATTTTTGATGTACCGATTCCATGGTACAGGGTGTATGAGCTGATATATAAAACAACGCAAGATTCAAGACTTCGTGCTTTTCAGCTAAAATTAATATATAGAATTCTTGCCACCAACAAAATGTTGAATATTTGGGGCATAAAATCATCGAACCTCTGCAGATTTTGTTGTGAGGATACAGAATCAATAGACCATTTATTTTGGTATTGCCCTCAGGTAGCCTGTTTCTGGTCTCAGGTTCAGGAATGGCTGAAAATGCATAGCATTGATCTAAAATTGACCCTAGAAATAGTACTGTTAGGAGATCTGGAGAGACCGGGTACGTCAATTACTAATATACTAATACTCTTAGTAAAAGTATTTATCTTCAACACGCAATCTGTAGATTCTATTCGATTAGATAGATTGAAATTGTACGTTAAACATCATAGCATAGTTGAAAGATATGTGTTGCGTAGATACACCAAGTGGGTGGCCAGCAGTGATAGATGGGATGGGCTGAGGGAAGCTGAGGGTTGGTATGTGGAATTGGAGACAAGTGGGAGTGGAGTTGCTGTGTGAGAGAGAGAATGATGGTCAAAAGATAAAGGAGAAAAAAAGTCAAAATAAAACATAATAAAAGTACATTTGAATGACACTAAGTGGTAGTGTTTTTACAACTAATGCCGGTTTGCCTGAGGCTCGAATGGTTGAGGGACAGCTATTTGGGAACTGTGGGGGGATCTTGGAGGGTTCGGTTTCACGTTTTTTGGCCTGGTGGTAGATTTGTCAATGTGCCCTTGAGCAGGGCATTGACCCAGGATGCTTCTGTGTATCGCTCTGAATGGGAATCTGTTGGATGACTGGTATGATGTAGTTGTTGAGCGGCTTCACTGCAAGTATATTGTATGTTTCGGATATTCAATAAATAAATTCTTCTTATTCTTTTTTTTTTTAACTGCTCGGCTTCTGACCGTAAGGGCGTTTGGCCCAGTACATTACTGGGGCCGAGCTCCCTGCCATCCAGGAACTCTATACCAGGCGGTGTCCGAGGAAGGCCCTAAAAATTGTCAGACTCCAGCCACCCAAGACATAGACTGTTCTCTCTGCTACCGTACGGCAAGCAGTACCGATGCACCACGTCTGGAACCAACAGGACCCTGAACAACTTCTACCACCAAGCTAGTTAAATAGTTAACCAATAGCTACACGGAATATCTGCATTGACCCTTTTTGCAACTCTTTTGACTCATCACAAACGCTGCTGTTCCTTATTATTTACTATCCCATTGCCTAGTCACTTTATCCCAACCTACAGTATATGTACATATCTACCTCAATTATCTCGTACAACTGCACATTGAGTCAGAACTGGTACCCAGTGTATTTAGCCAAGTTATCGTTTATTTTTCTATTTATAACCTGGGTGTTTTTTTTAACGCACAACGCAAAGTGGAGTGCCTGGATACAGCCATTAGCCATGGTATATTTGCCATATACCACATCCCCTCGGAACTTATTGCTTAATTATTTCTCATGTTATTATTTGTCTACTTTTCAAGTTTTCAACTATTTCTCATTTTTTCTCAATGGATTGTTGGAAATGGCCTGTAAGTAAGCATTTCACTGTTAGTCTCCACCTGTTGTTTACGAAGAATGTGACAAATACAATTTGATTTGTAGTAGATGTTTTCAAATGCTGAAAAAAACGAACATTTTGAAAACATGGCTGGTTTGATAATGGTGTTCCTTTGAAATTCATATGTGCAGTATACTGAAATGGCACTTGGATGAAAGGTTATGTAGACAACTGGTGGAGTTCAACTTCTCATGTGGATTAATTCGCTTGCTAATTGGTGAAATTCTAAACCTGCAACAGGTCACACAGTTAATGAGATTCAATGGCCTTATGCTGCAAAGTGAGGAAGGGTATGAACATATGAAACTTAAGGTTAATTAACACAGAATGCACTTATAGAAGTGGATGGCTTTTTACATGAACTTCTCTTATCTTTTCTGAACCTATGGGCCCTGGTTGAAAGTAGTGCACAATATATGGAATAAAATGCCATTTGAGAAGCAGCCCAAATCTGTCCCCTTGCAGGCACCATYTGCATTGGGGTAGATTGAATGAGAAAATCAGTCTGTTGGAAGGGACTAATTTCTTTCTTTATTTGCCTCAATGATGACAGCAACATCAACATGTATTCATTTCAGTCCTCCCTCTGTGGCCTTTCCTTCTGATAGAATCTGTGTGAATGACAATGTGTCTGAATGTTCCTCTATTCATATCCCATTCACACTGCTGCACAAAGCCTCTCACTCTATGCATCATTTCCCTACGCCCACAGATGATGTATTGCTAAAAAAGAATCTGGAAATGATCGACACTTACATGCAGCGGATCACTTGATATATGCAAAGGAATTGCTCATCTGACATTATGAGAAAGGTAAGGGGGCGAAAGATTTTCACCTGCTTSGATCYTTTCTTGATTGTTCATTTCAGGTTAGTTAATAATCCACCTGCGCACACAGTGGAAGCTGGGGGTTGGTGAAAGGCAGGCAGAGGGGCTAAATCAGAATAGATCCCGAATGGCACCCTGTTTCTTATGTAGTCCTCTTCGTTTGACCAGGGCCCATACAGTATAGTGCATTATGTAGGGTATAGGTTGCCATTTGGGACTCCATATCCCACTGTCTTCTTAATCAGAACAGAGGCATCAGGGATGACAGTCAAGAGCAGGGTTCCCCACCTRGCAACCCGCGGTTGATTTTATTTGGCCCCCCCAAGTTCCCTGAGCAAAAAAAGTTGTATTTTAACTGTAAAAACKGTAAAAACACCAGCAAATCAGCTCCAATTTATTTTAATTGTGGAAATCTGTTCCAAAGTATTCCCACACAGAAGAGATATACACTGAGTGTACAAAACATTAGTAACACCTTCCTAATATTGAGTTGCACCCCSTTTTGCCCTCAGAACAGCCTCAATTAATTGAGGCATGGATTTTACAAGGTGTCGACAGATGTGTCAAGTTGGCTGGATGTCTTTTGGGTTGTGGATCATTCTTGATACACATGGGAAACGGTTGAGCGTGAAAAACCCAGCAGCGTTGCAGWTCTTGACACACTCAAACCAGTGCGCCTGGCACCTACTACCATACCCCGTTCAAAGGTACTTAAATATTTTGTTTTGCCAATTCACCCTCTGAATGGCACACAATCTGTCTCAATGGTCAATCCATTTCTCAAGGATCCATGTCTCAATTCTTCTTTAACCTGTTTCCCCTCCCCTTCATCTACACTGTTCTTGAGTGGCCCAGCCAGAGTCCGAACCCAATCAACATCTCTGGAGAGATCTGAAAATAGCTGTGCAGCGACGCTCTCCATCCAACCTGACACAGCTCGAGATGACCTACAAAGAAACTCCCCAAATGCAGTTTCCCAAGCTTGTAGCGTCATACAAAGAATACTGAGGCTGCCAAAGGTTCTTCAACAAAGTACTGAGTAAAGGGTCTGAATACCTTTTTAAATGTGATATTTCATGTTTTTGTTTTTAATACATTTGCAGAAATGTTTAAAAAAAATGTTTTGCTTTATCTTTATAGGGTATTGTGTGTAGATTGAGGGGGAAAAAAACAATTTAATGCAACCGCTGTGTTAGATTTTTAAAAATAACTTTACTAAAACATACAAAAATGCATTATTGTGAGACAGCGCCTCACACTATTCTCCGCCGAGTTGGAGTCAACATATTACACAGAAATACGAAATAACATCAATAAATTGTGTCCTTACTTTTGCTGAGCTTCCATCAGAATGTTGTGCAAGGAGTCCTATTTCCAGAATAAATCGTTGTTTGGTTTTAGAATGTCCATTTCTTCTGTCGAATTAGCAACATTGGCTAGCATTGTGGCACGAACATGCCCATCATCTCTTGGCGAGAGAACGGAAAATTCCAAAAGTCCCAATAAACGTTGATAAACTGATCAACTCGGGTTAAAAATTCTACTTTGATGTTTTTCTCATATGTATCAAATATAAAATCAGAGCGGAGCAATTCGGCCGTGTATACCGAACGCTTTTCAGAAGACAATGTCGAGGTCCCCCGAAAACAAACAAAATACCTGACCTGTCACTCCAAAGCTCTTATTTGGCCTCACATCAAGCTAGACACCCCATTCAACTTCTACTGCCTGTTGACATCTAGTGGAAGGCGTATGAAGTGCATACATATCGATAAATAAAGCCAGTTGAATAGGCAGGCCCTGAAACAGAGCCTCGTTTTTCAGATTTTTTCACTTCCTGTATGGAAGTTTTGACTGCCAAATGAGTTCTGTTTTACTCACAGATATAATTCAAACAGTTTTAGAAACTTCTGAGTGTTTTCTATCCAATAGTAGTAATAATATGAATATTGTATGATCTAGAACAGAGTACGAGGCCGTTTAATTTGGGCACGATTTTTTCCAAAGTGAAAACAGCGCCCCCTTTAAACCATTTTAGAATTAGGTTGTAGCTTAACAAAATGTGAAAAAGGTTAAAGGGTCTGAATACTTTCTTAAGGCACTGTATGAAGATGAGGGATATGGCAGGCTTGTTTGTCATAGAGTATTTTGATGTGCATGCAACAGGCTCTGATTGTGTTATTCACTTTGTTTCATCGTGTTTGCCCCGCTCCACTGCAACCCCGTCATGAGACAAAATGCCAATGATCTTTAGCCAACATTTACAATACGGTGGCCATGTGTAAGAGCAAATTTCATACTCTCTAAAGTTTCAAGGCGGGAGAATAGTCAACTCTGCTCTACTGATCAGAGAATACTGTTTATCAAACTCAAATCACATTTTTTCGTCACATGCTTCGTAAACAACAGGTGTAAGCTAACAGTAAAATGCTTATTTACGGGCCCTTCCCAACAATGCAGAGAGAAAGAAAATAAGAGAAATAATAGAAAAGTAATAACACGTAATAATAAAAGTTGTAATAAATACACACTGAGTAATGATAACTTGGCTATATACACGCGGTACCAGTACCGAGTCGATGTGCAGGGGTATGGGGTAGATATGTACATACAACTAGGAATAAAGTGACTAGGCAACAGGATAGATACTAAACAGTAGCAGAGTATGTGATGAGTAAAAAAAAGTTTGTGCAAAAAGGGTCATTGCAGATAGTCTGGGTAGCTATTTGGTTAACTATTTAACAAACGATTTAGCAGTCTTACAATATGACTTGGGGGTAGAAGCTGTTCAGGGTCCTGTTGGTTCCAAACTTGGTGCATTGGTACCGCTTGCCGTGCAGTAGCAGAGAGAACAGTCTATGACTTGGGTGGCCTTCCTCTGACACAACCTGGTATAGAGGTCCTGGTATAGAGGTCCTGAAAGGCTGGGAGCTCGGCCCCAGTGATGTACTGCGCCATACGCACTACCTTCTTTAGTGCCTTGTGGTCGAATGCCAAGCCTTTTCCATACCAAGCGGTGATGCAGCCAGTCAAGATGGTGCAGCTGTAGAACTTTGAGGATCTGAGGGCCCATGCCAAATCTTTTCTCCCTCGAGGGGAAGAGGCGTGCCTGCCCTCTTCATGACTGTGTGGTGTCTGGACCATGATAGATACGTAGTGATGTGGACACCGAAGAACTTGAAGCTCTCGACCCTCTGTTTCCTGTCGTCCACAATCAGCTCTTTTATCTTGCTGATGTAGAGGTTGTTCTCCTGGCACCACACTGCCATGTCTATGAACGCCTCCCTATAGGCTCTCTCATCGTCGTCGGTGATCAGGCCTACCACCGTTGTGTCATCAAACACTGAGCTGTAGTCAATGGACAGCATTCTCACATAGGTGTTCCTCTTGTCCAGGTGGGAGAGGGCAGTGTGGAGTGCAATAGAGATTGCATCATGTGTGGATCGTTTGGGGTTGTATGCGAATTAGAGTGGGTCTAGGGTGTCTGGGATGATGGTGTTGATGTGACCCATGAACAGGCTTTCAAAGCATTTCATGGCTACAGATGTGAGTGGCGTTCTTGGGAACAGGGGGAATGATGGTTTGCTTGAAACATATAGGTATTATAGACTGGGTCAGGGAGAGAATGTCAGTGAAGACACTTACCATCTGGTCAGCGCATGTACTGAGTGCACGTCCTGGTAATCCGTCTAGCACTGCTGCCTTGTGAATGTTAACCTGTTTAAAGGTTTTACTCACATCGGTTAATTTTTATTTATTTATTTTTAACCTTTTCATTTAACTATGCAAGTCCGTTAAGAACAAATTTGAATTTACAATGACGGCCTACCTCGGCCAAACCCAGAAGACGCTGGGCCAATTGTGCGCCGCCCTATGGGACTCCAAATCACGGCCGGATGTGATACAGCCTGGATTCGAACCAGGGACTGCAGTGATGCCTCTTGCACTGAGATGCAGTACCTTAGACCGCTGCGCCACTCATTAAAGAGAGCATGACCACACATCGTTCGGAGCAGCTGGTGCTCTCATGCTTGGTTCAGTGTTGCTTGCCTCAAAGCAAACATAGAAGGTATTTAGCTAGTCTGGTAGGCTCGCATCACTGGGCAGCTCGCTGATGGGTTTCCCTTTGTAATTTGTTATAGTTTGCAATTCCTGCCAAAGCTGCCAAGCATCAGAGCCGGCGTAGTAGCATTCGATCTTAGTCCTGTATTGATGCTTTGCCAATTTTAGGGGTCATCGGAGATTGTAGTGAGATTTCCTTGAAAGTAGCAGCTCTAGCCTTTAGCTCAGTGCATTTGTTGCCTGTAATCCTTGGCTTTTGGTTGGGATATATACATACGGTCACTGTGGGGAGAACGTTATCAATGCACTTATTAATGAAGCCGATGTGCTAAACTCCTCAGATATTCTCCTCAGATATACTTTTGGCATACTTTTAACATTATGGCACTGCTTTTAGAATATCAGGTTTTTTTATGTACTAGAGCATGTACTAGAGCATGACATTGATGTTGGGGACTCTGCCCCAATCAAACATGACTATCGAGTGAATCCTGAAAAGAGAGAGAAGCTCCGCAGTGAGGTGGAGTTCATGCTTGAGCACGCCAATGCACGACATGGCAACAGTCCATGGTGTTCTCCCTGTATATTAATACCTAAGGCTGATGGGTTTCTGCGGTTTTCTTATGATTTTCGGAAACTCAATGCTGTTACTAAGTCGGACTCGTACCCTTTGCCTAGGGTTGACATATTGTGTGGAAAGTGCTGCTAAGTACATTAGCAAGTTCGGTCTGCTGAAGGGATATTGGCAGGTACCTATAAATCTTCTTATGGCTGCAAGCCCTATATCGGGATGAATATGACAACAGCCAGTCCAAGTGCAGGGCGCCAAATTCAAAAACCATAAATCTCATAATTAAAATTCCTCAAACATACATGTGTCTTATATCATTTTAAAGGTAATCTTGTTGTTAATCCCACCAAACTGTCCGATTTCAAATAGGCTTTTCAGCGAAAGCACTACAAACGATTATGTTAGGTCACCACAAAACTACAAATAATCATAGGCATTTTTCCCAGCTAATGATAGCTTCACAAAAACCAGAAT
>NC_036872.1:29525051-29536946 GCF_002910315.2 Salvelinus sp. IW2-2015 | reverse complement strand
AGAGAGATCCCTGAGCAAAAAAGTTGTATTTTAACTGTAAAAACTGTAAAAAACACCAGCAAATCAGCTCCAATTTATTTTAATTGTGGAAATCTGTTCCAAAGTATTCACACAGAAGAGATATACACTGAGTGTACAAAAACATTAGTAACACTTCCTAATATTGAGTTGCAACCCGTTTTGCCCTCAGAACAGCCTCAATTAATTGAGGCATGGATTTTACAAGGTGTCGACAGATGTGTCAAGTTGGCTGGATGTCTTTTGGGTTGTGGATCATTCTTGATACACATGGGAAACGGTTGAGCGTGAAAACCCAGCAGCGTTGCAGTTCTTGACACACTCAAACCAGTGCGCCTGGCACCTACTACCATACCCCGTTCAAAGGTACTTAAATATTTTGTTTTGCCAATTCACCCTCTGAATGGCACACAATCTGTCTCAATGGTCAATCATTTCTCAAGATCCATGTCTCAATTCTTCTTTAACCTGTCTCCTCCCCTTCATCTACACTGATTGAATTGGATTTACAAGTGACATCAAAAATGGATCATAGCTTTCACCTGGATTCATGATGGTGGCAGCATCATGCTGGGGGATGTTTTTTCAGCGGCAGTGACTGGGAGGCTAGTCAGGATCGAGGGAAAGATGAACGGAGCAAAGTACAGAGAGATCCTTGATGAAAACTAGCTCTAGAGCGCTAAGGCCCTCAAATGGGGCGACGGTTCACTTCCAACAGGACAACGGCCCTAAGCACAGAGCCAAAACAACGCAGGAGTGGCTTCAGGACAAGTCTCTGAATGTTCTTGAGTGGCCCAGCCAGAGTCCGAACCCAATCAAACATCTCTGGAGAGATCTGAAAATAGCTGTGCAGCGTGCTCTCATCCAACCTGACACAGCTCGAGATGATCTACAAAGAACTCCCCAAATGCATGTTTTCCCAAGCTTGTAGCGTCATACACAAAGAATACTTGAGGCTGCCAAAGGTTCTTCAACAAAGTACTGAGTAAAGGGTCTGAATACCTTTTTAAATGTGATATTTCATGTTTTTGTTTTTAATACATTTGCAAAAATGTTAAAAAAAAATGTTTTGCTTTATCTTTATAGGGTATTGTGTGTAGATTGAGGAAAAAAACTATTTAAATGTAAAAAATTTGGAAAAAGTCAATGGATATGAATAGTTTCCAAAGTTACTGTATGTATCGATCTTTACCCCTATGGTGTCTATACCCATCATAACCCTCTTGTTTTGTGCAAGAGACGATTCCACGAACGCCGACTCCTTCGTTGGAGTCTCATATTGCAGGAGTTTCCCCTTTGAAGTGCGACATGTCTGTGGTAAGCACAACTTGGTTGCTGATTGTCTTTCAAGGGTGGGTAGTCTTTAAGTGGCTCTTGGCTCACAATTGATTTTGACTGCACGTTTTGCTGTTTTGGAGAAGAGTTTTGTTTTGCTTGGTTTCGATCCAAAGGGATGAGAGTGTAGAAAACGTACATGATTTTACCCGTTTCTCAAAACCTCTGAGTTTTAGGCAGCTTAAAATAAAAATACATGTTTTAACAAAGTGTGTGTGTGTGTGTGTATATACAGCACACAGTCAAATGTTAGGACACACCTAATCATTCCAGGTTTTTCTTTATTTATACAATGTTCTACATTGTAGAATAATTGTGAAGACACACTATGAAATAACGCATGCAGTAACCAAAAAAGTGTTTTTATATTTGAGATTCTTCAAAGTAGCCACCCTTTGCCTTGATGACAGCTTTGCACACTCTTGGCATTCTCTCAACCAGCTTCATGAGGTAGTCACTCTGGAATGTATTTCAATTAACAGTGGTGCCTTGTTAAAAGTTAATTTGTGGACTTTCTTTCCTTCTTAATGCGTTTGAGCAAATCAGTTGTGTTGTGACAAGGTAGGGGTGGTAAACAGAAGATAGCCTTATTTTGTAAAAGTCAAATGAGCCATTGATCATATTTTAGCGATATTCCTACCTCGAGAGAAATGTGTAATTTAACGGAGGGTGTAGTACATTTTTCCTATTTGTCTGCCTCTTTAGTTCAGGGTGCATTGCATGGTGCCATTGCCAGAGATATTATAGAAAKGATTTAGGAATCCAACGAATGAAGGAACGTATAACGCCCCATCAGACTGTCAACCAATCGTGTTGATGCTGCGGTTGATAAAATAATCGTCACGCAATCCCATCTCAAAGTCAGTGTATATGTCGAGTAACATGTCTATTTTCCTCGAAAGTACGTAATGTCACGATTCCAAAGCTATGCGACACTACAGATGGCAAGTTAATTATCTCACAGCTTGGAAAATATTTGTTATGTTGTACTTYTTGTTGACAAAATTYGTGCTAAAGTTGGGTTTTTGAGCTTTCGCCCAATAGACTCCCATTCACTCCTTCAAGGAGAGCGCGTTTTTTCCCAGAATCACCCAGAATGCACCGCRCAGTACATTGACGCAACGTTTCTCATCTCAAAAGCATATATGCCATTGTGAATGTCAGACTCCACTCTGTGAGGCACATCGATCTGCTGGTTGAGCATGGTGAGATTGTAGACTCCTAAATTGATAGTGCAGTTTGTKTAGGAGATTTTACAGCTAACTTTACATGCTGATATTGTCTTCGGGATTATTGTATAGCTAGCTAGCCAGCCCATAGAGAGAGCATTGCATTGTGGATTTTGTAGTCAACTATTATATGGCCAAAATGAACAAACATTTTTTTTCACATATTAGTATTATTAAACACGGTAAATTAAAGGAATGAGTGTTATTCACAGTAATTGACCGTTAATTAACATACACACATTTAGCATCTCCTGGCTTCCACRAGTCACTGATGCAGACCTTTGGAACATCTATATTTTWAAAAGTCTAAGAAATCCATGTAATGTAGCCTACACCGTCACAATAAATCCATTATTTATTTTAGACAGGTATACA
Organism: Salvelinus sp. IW2-2015; assembly: GCF_002910315.2. NCBI lineage: Eukaryota > Metazoa > Chordata > Actinopteri > Salmoniformes > Salmonidae > Salvelinus > Salvelinus sp. IW2-2015. Next base: position 29,533,989 of record NC_036872.1, on the reverse strand, counting down.
GAAGCATGATATGAAGAAAATGTAGTCTATTTCAGAAGAACAGAATAAGATACTCTGAATTGTCCTCATGTTAGGTCCTGATCTGGCTATGCCAAATGGCTGTGGGTTACACTAGTTCATTTAGCAGACAAGATTTGCTTAGAATTMTGTGGCATTATTTTATAGTGTGAAGAATACAATTGAACAAAGCTGAATAAAATAGAAAGGATATTTTCTCCATATTGAAGATATTAGTAGAACAGTCCACATTAACTTTTCGTCAGCCAGCAAGATGAGTAGGCCTAACGWACACCAATAGCCTATGTCAATCTACTATCCCCCATAGTACAAAATTTGAYTTATTCTGTGCGAGAAATAAATATTCCAAACATAGATGYGATAGATCCCAAATTAATACAACCACTAGCGTCAACAAAAACTTTTTTACGCAATGTGGCTGACGCAACAAATCAGAACTTTTAGCTTAAAATGTTGATAAACTATTAGGCTATTTCTTCACATTATAAGCGCAGAAATGCGCACACGGCAGTAGGCTATAAGCRYGAATGTTCCATTAGCGAAAAACACCATTATYAAAAGTGACTGCAAATGCAATTATGCATGYAATGCTTTTATTATAAAGGTGCATTTTTATGGTGAAAATGTTCTTCCCCAAACTAGAAACTCATGCGCTGCTTATGTATGCCAGTTAGGCTCTACACCCCTTATGAAGCGGATTAATGTGCTTAATTTTAAGAAATGATTTAGCCACTTTAGTTGTGATACAAACATATAGGSCTATGGGCTAGGCTACATGAGGTGTGTGACTATGATTCGAAAATGTTGCAAAAAAAGGCTTTGTTTCTTATGCTGGGTATCATTCACAAGTGATAAGCTAATATTGTCACCCATCAGACTATTCTTGATTTAATCTTGTCTTTACATATACTAAATAATATACATACGTATATGTGAATTTTTATTTATTTAGAAAGGACCATTATCATGCACCTGTTTCAAAACAGGGGCAGCGGGAAAAATACATGTCATCTATGCATCTATCTATCTATCTATCTCCATCTATAGCAAATGGAGGATGCTTTTCCAGCGGTTCATTTTAATGCCAGCCAGGTAAGCTATACTCCTGTTGTAAATAGAAGGAATGTGTTTAATATAAGGAAAGTTGAGAAATAAATATAGTAGGCCTAGCCTATAGAATGCTGATGGGATCCTCCTCTTTTTAGTAGAGGCCATCACGTTTTCTTGCGCAATTGCATAGCCTATAGAAATGTTTTGCAACATGAGCTCATGGGCTCTCATGAAGTGTTTGATTAGATTATTATTTTTTGATTACATTTGCATTGATATTAGAGGGACAATAGAGTGCTGAGTACCAGGAAGTTAGCAAGTTTGGTAGGCTACTAATGACCATCAGCAGCATCAGAGCTTGGAGAAGCCTAATTACCGTGACTAAACGGTCAWGTGGAATTTGACTGCCTTYGTGACCRCCAGTGTGGCCGGTAATACGGTCACCGCAAMAGCCCTAGTTGACACTCCCTATTTGATTTCTWAAAACAACAATCCTTTATTTGATATTCCCTGTTTTYGTTTTKCTCCACATTTTGGTTTGGTGTGGGTTTTTTMTTTTGTTTGCCTCTTGTTGGGCAAATTTTGTGGGCGYTCATGATGTGTCTCTTTTAGGTTCCAGTTGTTGTTTCAGAACCCCTCCTAGAACCCCACCTGCTTTGTTTTGGTTGTTGTCAGTGACTCTTTGTTAGTTCCCCCTTCTGTTAAAGCGACAATTTTTATTTATTTTTTTGCTAGGGAACGTAACAATGCCATCGGATGAATCCCGGAACATATTCCAGTTTGTGCTAGCGAAACAGTCCTGTAGTTTAGCATCCAGTTCATCGGACCACTTCCATATTGGGCGCATTACTTGAAATTCCTGTTTGAGTTTTTGCTTGTAAACAGGAATCAAGAGGATAGAGTTACTGTCAGATTTGCCAAATAGAGGGTGATGTAAAGCTCTGTATGTGTTTCTATGTGTGGCGTAAAGGTGAGCTAGAGTTTTTTTCACCTCTAGTTGCACAGGTGACATGCTTATCTTGAGGTATTCTAACTCAGGCGAGCAGAACCCCGAGACTTGATTAGAGTTTGTGCATCAGCTGTTGTTAACGAAGAGACACACACCTCCTCCTTGAGCTTACCCGAAGCTGCCTTTCTGTCCTAGATGTATATTATCCATGTCCTTGTTCAGCCACAACTCTGAGAAACATTCTCAAACAGAGCTCGTCCAGTGATCGCCAGTGATTGTACTTTCGYCAATAGAACAGAGGTTAGAGGGAGTTTATTTACTCGCCCCCGTAGTTTCGTCAGGGTACCTGCACGTCGGCCTCTGTATTGMCRTCTCTTTCTCTTCAGAGTGTCGGAAATTAGGGCCTGGTCCGGGGTGAGCAGTATGTCCTGTGCCGCCGACTCGTTGAAGTAGGAATTTTCATCCAAATCGAGGTTAGWGATCGCTGTTCTGATGTCCAGAAGCTCTTTTYGGTCATAGGAAATGATGGCGGGAACATTATGAACAAAAAAGTTAAGATAAGGGAGAGAAAAAACCTGCAGAATTAGTCAGGAGCCCGTAGAACGGCAGCTATTCATTCCAGTGCCAACTGAACACAGGTTTGGATTCTTTAACTTACTGCCTGTGTCTAGTTCTACTGTCATAGAAATCACTGAGAAAAGAGAAAACCAAAACCATACCACTTGTAATGTTACAAGAGTAGTTAATGTCTTTCATTTTAAGAGCATTGATGTTTGTAGCCTCCAGGCAAACTTTACTTTAATGAAGAAGAGGATGGAGTCTGGCTCAACAAATASTCCTGTGGGTATCTATCTGTGTTTACACATAGTTATTGGCTGAACAACAACTGTGTGAGTCAATTGAGGTGTCATGGTATATGTTTCAAGCTTGGCAACAGTTTTTTATTTTACAGTTTCATATTGGTGCTCACAGTTCTGCAGGGTTCAAAAGTTTAAGTTGATCTATTTTTGATACAAAAACCAGTGCACCTGGTACACAATGCTCATTTTTGTATTTGCCATAGATGGCCTTGGCTTGAAAGCATAAACTGAGTGTCCACATACATACATCTAGCGCTTTATAAATGTGTGTTAACTTTGTGACAAGGACAACCTTTATGCTTTTCTTTGTCTCAGTTTGGGACCAATTGACACAAGAGCTCTGTCTCTCTCTTTATACAAGACTGCCAATATTTGATCTGTGGAGAAGGAGCAGACAGAGAGGTTGGGGAGGTTGAGTTTCATCAACAGGATATCAGACCAGAGCAGGAAGTCAGATAGAGGGGGAGAGGGAGGTAGCGATCGCTAGCAAGAGAGACCGAGAGAGGGAGAGACAGAGAGAGCGAGKGAGAGACAGACAGAGGGAGAGACAGACAGAGGGAAGAGGGAGTAAGAGACAGGGAGAGAAAGAGAACTGCCAGAGTACCACGAGATAACATGTCAATGAAAAACACTTCAAGTCACTATTTTAATAACCAGTAGAAGTTTATTCTATTTTTAGTGCTTTTATAGTCAATAACACTATACCCAGTGGTGTAAAGTACTACTTAAGTAGTTTTGGGGGTATCTGTACTTTACTTGGCTTTTTATATGTTTTCCAACATTTACTTCACTACATCCCTAAAGAAAATAATGTAATTTTTACTCCGTACATTTTCATTGACACCCAAAAGTACTTGTTACATTTTGACAGGAAAATGGTCCAATTCACACACTTATCAAGAGAATATCCCTGGTCATCCCTACTGACTCTGATCTGGGGTACTCACTAAACACAAATGCTTTGTTTGTAAATTATGTCTGAGTGTGCCCCTGGCTATCCGCCAATAAATCAAAAATAGATAATTGTGCCATCTGGTTTATATAACCAGATATAAGAAATTTGAAATAGTTTATACTTGTACTTTTTCTTTTGATACTTAAGTACATTTTAGCAATTACATTTACTTTTGATACTTAAGTATATTTATAACCAAATACTTTTAGACTTTTACTCAAGTAGTATTTTACWGGGTGACTTTCACTTTTACTTGAGTCAATTTCTATTAAGGTATCTTTACTTTTACTCAAGTATGACAATTGAGTAATTTTTCCACCACTGACTATACCCAAGTTCATGCTATCTCCAATGCAGCACTCCACACAGGCACCACCATATGTAGTAAATCAGTGAATCAGCACCCATGCACTTTTTCTATTGAGGTCACTTTCATGAGGAAAACCTTGTGTCCTGACCCAGCTCAGCTTCCTCGGCAGCTGAAATTACCTAGGTGAGGGAGTGACTCCTGGCCAGATCTTAGGTGATTGATTCTCCTATGAAAAAGGGGGCCAGATTGTGATAGATGGGCAGGTCCCAAAGCCATTTCTAAGCTGCCTCCACCAGCTGTGCTACCTATGGTAATAATGGCCTCCATAGGACACCGGATGCAGCGCTGCAATCTTTCTTTTAAATACACCAAAAGTCCTCATGTTTTTGCCAAAGTCAACATTTGAAATCCTGTCCTTGGGTAGACGTTAATGAAAATTATTCATCATAATTCAATCGAATCAATTTGTTTTTTGGGGGGCAGTAGAAAGGTACTTTTCTCCTCCAGCTAATTTAGGAGACGGTTCTAACTGCTGAATTCATGGAGAGGAAGGTGTAATACATGGCCACAAGTAAAATGCATAGACCTATTCCAAGGTCACAGGGTTATTTGTAGTTCAATGAGTCCGTGGACAACTTCATTAATATAGAGGCATAACATCACAATTGAATAATGAAGAATGTTCCCTTGACCTTTTATGAAGATTTTTATTTTACTTTCCAGGAAAAATAAATTACATTTTACAAAATAAATGACTTCAAAAWKATTTTTTTATTTTTTTATTGCGACAACCAAAAAAAKATACTAATAAATTAATTTGAGATTACTCTATTTTCATTTCCGATTAKTTTTTCTACTGTACTCGTTCCAAGTAGTACATAGTGTAGCCTTGTTATGGCTGAGTGCATTGAGATGTTACAGTTATTTATTTAATTACATTTTTTTAACTGCCTGAGAGGTAGAAAAATAGGCCTGTCTTCTAAACATCTTATCTCCCACAGCATACGAGGAGAGAGAGAGAGAAGCCTTGTGAAGCTCCAGGAGGATGTCTTGTTTTAATTGCTTCTTTAAGCCTGAGCAGTTWCACAGAGGGAGACCGTGCATCTGTGAAAGACCATGGAAGCCTCAATGGGGGCCCTCTCAAAACACTCATCAGGAACTTGTTCATATGTGCAGAGTTACTTCACAACACAGCAGGACTCCAGGGTGCTGTCTCTCACAAACATTGTGTTGAGACGCTGCTTAAATGGCTTAACAAGTTTGTAGCTAGATACATCCTGATGAGTATTACTGTGTACTTACATCATTTACATGATGTTACTTAGGCTGGCTGAAATGTAACTGAGGAATTTGGCCAGCAGCATACCACCCTGCATCCCACTAATGGCTTACTAAGCAGTGTTGGTCCTGGTCAGTCCCTGGATGGGAGACCAGCTGTTGCTGGAAGTGGTGTTGGAGGAGGCACTCTTTCCTCTGTTCTAAAAAGAAATATGCCAATGCTCCAGGGCAGTGATTAGGTAGATTGCCATGTGTAGGGTGCTGTTTTTCGGATGGGATATTAAACGGGTGTCCTGAGTCTCTGTGGTCACTAAAGATCCCATGGCACTTATCATATGAATAGTGGTGTTAACTCTGGTATCCTGGCTAAATTCCCAATCTGGCCYCCATACCACCATGGTCACCTAATCATCCCCTGTAACTATTCCTCAGGCCATTGCTGTAAATGAGAATATGCTCAGTCAATTTACCTGGTAAAATAAGARTTAATAATTATAATTCCTGGAAATCCTGAAATGCCATAAAGGCATATACCAGAGGTAGTMAACTCGTACAACTCGTCGCAAAATAAATGTAGAAATCCATGTTATTCAATTATTGCACCCACACTGCTCGCGCGCGCCAACGAGCGTCTGCGATGCCAAGGGCTAAAATAGAACTCCTTTCTATTTTTGACGCAGATCGCGCTGCAAGTCCTGCCTCTCCCATCTCCTCATTGGTTTATAGAAGCAGGTACCACGTGCCATCTCCTCATTGGTTATACCCACGTGGGTGATTGAAAGACGAACTGTTTCGCCGGTTGTCATGGTAATACTATGAARGGTTAGATGCGATCACCATATAAGTTCAAAGATGAAAAAGCCTGGAAGGAGGAGAGATGACTAGAAACGATTCGGTTGNAAAGTTCCAACCGGAGTATTCCTTCTTGTCTGCGTGAGCCATGGAACGCAAGTGACTTGCATGAAGAAAACGCATGGTCAGGTCATGGCTGCTTGATGGACACCTGACTGATTCTGCTCTCATTCTCTCCCACAAYACCATAGAAATCTCATTGGAATTTCTATTGATTGCTGACATCTAGTGGAACCCCTAGGCAGTGCAACCCCAGTCCTACGTCATTTGGATTTCTTTAGGGACTCTGTTGAATACAGACAATCTCAGATTTCTGACTTCCGGTTTTGATTTCAACTCAGGATTTTGCCTGCCAATATGACTTCTGTTAATCTCAGAGAAATAATTCAAACAGTTTTAGAAACTTTGGGGTGTTTTCTATCCAATATTAATAATAATATGCAAATATTAGGAACTATGACTAAGGAGCAGGCCGTTTGAAATGGGCACCTTTCATCCAAGCTACTCAATACTGCCCCTGCAGCCATAAGAAGGGAAAGTGCTGCTAAGTACATTAGCAAGTTCGGTCTGCTGAAGGGATATTGGCAGGTCCCTATAACTGAGTGCGCAAAAGAGTTGTCTGCTTTTGTCACTGCTGATGGTTTGTTTTCCTACCTTCGTCTCCCGTACGGGTTACGAAATGCCAGAACAACGCTTCAAACGCTCATGCATATCATGCTATGTGGCCTGGAAAATGTTGAGACATATTTAGACGACGTGGTCGTATTTAGCACCACCGGGCCCCAACACTTTCAGGATATTAGGAGTCTGTTCAAGCATTTCTTAGCTGCCAACCTGTAACGATTGTCATCGGGAGAAGGAGAGGAGGACCAAAGTGCAGCGTGGTACGTATCCATAATACTTTTAATAAAGATGAACACGCGAACAAAAACAACAAAACGACCAACGAACAGTTCTGAAAGGTGCAACAAACACTAAACAGAAAATAACCACCCACTACTCAGTAGGAAAACAGGCTACCTAAGTATGGTTCTCAATCCGAGACAACGATTGACAGCTGCCTCTGATTGGGAACCATACCAGGCCAAACACAATAGAAATAGAAAACATAGACATACAAACATAGAATGCCCACCCACATCACACCCTGACCAAACAAAAAATAGAAACATACAAAGCAATCTATGGTCAGGGCGTGACACAACCTGACAGTTAACCTGTCAAAGAGTGAAATTGCCCGAGCAACAGTGAAATATCTCGGGAAGGTGGTGGGGCAAGGGAAACTCCGACCGGTCCTGGCAATAATGAAGACCATCAATAACCTTCCAGTGCCAGCTTCTCGCCAGGAACTGCGCCGATTACATTTTCTATAAGAAATTTGCCCAGGTTTTGCGCCACTTACAGATTTGACCAGTCTGAAAGTAATTTTCTGTTGGAGCCCTGACTGTCAGGAGGCTTTTTGAGGAGACAAAGACACTTTTGGTCTCTGCACTGGTGCTAGCTGCTCTGGATTTTGGTTGTCCATTTGTTTTGTCCACCGATGCAAGCGACGTGGGGTTCTTTTCAAAGAAATTGGCCTCTTATCAAAACACTACTCGACTATCGAGAAGGAGAAGCTCGCTTTGGTACTGGCTCTTTAGCAAGTATTCAGACCCTTGACTTTTTCCACATTTTCTTACGTTACAGCTTTATTCTAAAATTGATTAAATTGTGTTTTTCCCTCATCAATCTACTCACAATGACAAAGCAAAAAACGTTTTTTATCAATTTTAGCTTAAAAATAGAAACATCACATTTACGTAAGTATTCAGACCCTTTACTCAGTATTTTCTTGAAGCACCTTTGGCAGCGATTACAGCATTGAGTGTTATTGGGTATGATGCTACAAGCTTGGCACACCTGTATTTGGGGAGTTTCTCCCATTCTTCTCTACAGATACTCTCAAGTGCTGTCCGGTTGGATGGGGAATGTTGCTGTACAGCTATTTTCGGGTTCTCTCCAGAGATGTTCGATCGGGTTCAAATCCGGGCTCTGGCTGGGCCACTCAAGGACATTCAGAGACTTGTCCTGAAGCAACTCCTGCGTTGTCTTGGCTGTGTGCTTCGGGTCGTTGTCCTGTTGGAAGGTGAACCTTCACCCCAGTCTGAGGTCCTGAGTGCTCTGGAGCAGGTTTTCATCAAGGATCTCTCTATACTTTGCTCCGTTCATCTTTTCCTCAGTCCTGACTAGTCTCCCAGTCCCTGCCATGCTGCCACCATCATGCTTCACCATAGGGATGGTGCCAGGTTTCCTCCAGACGTGACGCTTGTCATTCAGGCCAAAGAGTTAAATCTTGGTTTCACACGAGAGGATCTTGTTTCTCATGGTCTGAGAGTCTTTAGGTGCCTTTTGGCAAACTCCAAGCAGGCTGTCATGTGCCTTTTACTGAGGAGTGGCTTCCGTCTGGCCACTGTACCATAAAGGCCTGATTGGTGGAGTGCTGCAGAGATGGTTGTCCTTCTGGAAGGTTCTCCCATCTCAAGAGAGGAACTATATAGCTCTGTCGGGTTTTTGGTCACCTCCCTGACCATGAAAAAGCCTGGAAGGAGGAGAATGACTAGAAACGATTCGGTTGGCCGTTTTGTGTGGATTAATTGTCGGATAGACGGAGGATTTGGTGCATTCAG
>NC_036872.1:29507579-29517179 GCF_002910315.2 Salvelinus sp. IW2-2015 | reverse complement strand
ATCTCCCCTGATTGTTTCAGTTTGGCCGGGCGGCTAGCTTTAGGAAGAGTCTTGGTGGTTCCAAACTTCTTCCATTTAAGAATGATGGAGGCCACTGTGTTTTTGGGACCTTCAATGCTGCAGCAGGTAAAATAACAACTCAATGTTTATATCCCAGGACAAATTAGCTAGCAACAGCAAGCTAGCTAAATAGGACAAATTAAATAGCAAGTGCAAGCTAACTAGCTAAATTGCCATACATGTTTAATGCTTTTCGACCTGTCCCCAAATTAATGTCATTGGTTCAGAGTTTGTTTTGATATTTTAACCTGCGTGTCGTGATCGCGTTTGGTGTAGGGGGACAAAATAAATGTATGCACGATAGCGCACGATGGCGCACGCGCGCAGCCGGTTTGAGTTCCGTGTAAGAGGTCCGGAGCCTGCTGGTTTTCTATTCTACCTGATCATTAATTGCACACACCTGGTGTCCCAGGTCTAAATCAGTCCCTGATTAGAGGGGAAYAATAAAAAAATACAGTGGAACTGGCTTCGAGGKCCAGAGTTGAGTTTGAGGGGCATATACTGTCCAAATGGTGAATATCACCAGCTGCCTACACTCTTAGAAAAAAGGGTTCCAAAAAGGTTCTTCGGCTTTCYCCATAGGAAAAGCCTTTTTGGTTCCAGTTAAAACCCTTTTTGGTTCCAGGTAGAATCTTCTGACAGACTCACCACCCGACAGGGAGTGATGGGGATACCGCCACACCAGCATTAACAGTTTAATAGCRTACCAGGCAATATCATAGAGAGGAACACTTTSTCTGGGCAAAACTTGTCATTTCACCTGTGTGGGAGTTGACACCCTATCCTGCAGTGAATTTCTACTGGTGGTGGTAGTGCGCTGGCTATGCTGGTGCTGTGGGGGCTTGTGAAGTGATTAGCTGCCACCAGATGGCTGAGAGGGATGGTAATTGGACAAGGAGCAAGGACCTCTCCTAAACCGCTCCACTGGTTTTCCTACTGCTTCTAGAGAGGAAGAGACAAGAACTCGGCCTCACCGTTGTACCTGAGGCTGTGTCCCARTGGCATTCTATTTCCTWTGTAGTGCACTACTTTTGACCAGAGCTCTATATAGGGAATAGGGTGCCATTTGGGACACAWCCTGAATTTCAAGTGTTTCAAGCTGATTGGAAATAGAAAAACCCTATATTTTGTTTTCATATTATAATTGTGTATATACTTTSTTTTCATGTACTATATTTACAAGAGAACCACAATGGAAATACATTTTAGATATTTTTGTGTGTCGTCCTTGATGATTTTAAATGCATTGTGTCCACATGTGTGGTTGTATTGTTTTTTAAATGGTCAAATAAATCAAATATAAAATCCATTTAATCCTGGTGATTCATGAGTAACCACATTTACTAGCGCAGATAATCACGGATGGACAACACTTGATAATACATCAAAACCCACCAGTTCTCTGGCTTTACATTACAATCCACAGGAGCTCCGTTCTGTGTCCCACCTTTATTCTACATCCAGATAAAATATACCCTTTATACCCTCCACTTTCAACATAATGTCTTGACCAAAGATTGTGGAAGAAATATTACCCTGCACTGCCCTATTCATCATCGAACCTGCCTGGCCTATGAAATACAGGTCAGGGCTTACCAACAATGAGTCCTATCTTGTATGTTAGACCTCACGCTTGTGTATTTATCGCCTAAGCGACCGCCCAATGTGTGATTCATTGAACAGTCCTGCTGCTACAACATGCTGACTGCATCGCTAGGCAGTTTGCCCACTCCCTCCTACCCTCTGTCTATGATAATGCTCCCTGCCCTCCACCCTTTCCCCAATTCCCTCACACATATTCTTTATGATGTRTTTTTATTTCATTGATGTCCACAGGGTAGCTTTCTGCCACATAACAAGTAACATTCTCTCAGGGATAGTGAGAAAGTAAAGTGAGTGTGTTGAGGTTGTGTTTAATGAGGTGGGGAGAGAGATACTTTGAGATTTKAGGTTTATATTTGACCAACATATACCAACATAAACCAATGTGCATTTCTATTCAGATGGATGGCTTGTGCCATCAAACCTCTGCAACTCATCCAGAACGCCGTAGCCCGCCTGGTGTTCTATTGTAAAGTGGTTGTTCCACTGGACATCATAAGGTGAATGCACCAACTTGTAAGTCGCTCTGGATAAGAGCGTCTGCTAAATGACTTAAATGTAAATGTAATGTGTTCAACCTTCCCAAGTTGTCCCTCGTCACCCCGCTCCTCCACACTCTCCACTGGCTCCCAGTTGAAACTCACATCCAGTTCAAGACCCTGGTGGTTGTCTACAGTGCAGCAAAGGGAACTGCCCGTCCCTACCTTCAGTCTATGCTGAAACCCTACAGCCCAACCTGAGCACTCCGTTCTGCCACCTCCCAGCCCTACAAGCGGCCGGCTCCCGTTCATCTCAGTCAAAGCTCTTCTCTGTCCTGGCATCATAAATGGTGGAACAAGCTTCCCCTCTAATGCCAGGACAGCTGAGTCCCTGCCCTTCTTCCAAAAATGCCTGAAAACCTACCTCTTCAAGTATCTTGATTAAATGACTAAAATGTAAATGTATTATTGAACAGCTCATAAGGGAAAAAACTAAGGTTTGCATATACAATGAGTGGATCAAATGGGTTGACTAGATGGCAAAGGCAAAGTAATATAATTATCATTATGCAAGAGTAACTAGTGTATAGAATCACTTTCTAATGAGGTTGAATCTTTTTCCACACAGCAATTAAAGCCAGATGCTATTTCTACGGTTACTTCCCTTGAACTTGTTCACTCCTGGGCCCGTATCCACAAAGCATCTCAGAGTAGGAGTGCTCATCTACGATCAGTTTTTCATTTTATATCATAATGAATATGATTATATGGACAGATCCTAGATCAGCACACCTACTCTGATATGCTTTGTGGATATAGGCCCTGGTTTCTAATGGTGTTATTACGCCACATTTTTCTTGGAGTTACTTTGGCTACTTTTCCCCCAAGTTCATTATACAATCTGTGGTAGACTACATTAGTTCTATGCACTGTACARCTGCCAGCCTCTAATCTACAACTAATGTATAGATTCCTTGTGGCAGGCCAATAAAAGCCAGATTAGTTTCTTAGTGAAGGTACACTCATGCAGTTTGTGATTGACGTGTGAAGAGAACATTAGCATATCATTTGTATTTGCTCTGGAGAGAAGGCGACAGTACAGATCTATTCCACTGCTCTGACTGCATGCATTTGTCCCCAGTGCTCAAGGAATACACAACACTGAATTGATTTTGTTTAGCGCCCTTCACAACCACTTGATATAATCTATGCCCAATGATTAACATTGGGATAGTGGGGGATTTGTCTGCATTTTGTCTTGAGAGAGTGAGCAGAAGTATCATGACGTATGACTGGAGCAGGTTTAACTTGTTGACAGTCTCTATTTCAACTATTTCTTTCTGTCTTCGAATGACAACTTTTTTAATCTTGGTAAACATTTTAGTAYATTTTAGTATTCGTATGTTTTTACGAAGGACCAGTTTTCTCCCCTAGTGTATTTCAATAGTTTGTTGTGCTAAGCCAGTGGTTCCCAAACTTTTTATAGTCCCGTACCCCTTCAAACATTCAACCTCCAGCTGTGTACCACCCTAGCACAAGGGTCAGCGCACTCTCAAATGTTGTTTTTTGTAAGCCTGTAAGCCTGCCACACACACACTATATGATACATTTATTAAACATAAGAATGAGTGTGAGTTTGTCACAACCCGGCTCGTGGGACGTGACAAAGAGCTCTCATAGGACCAGAGCACAAATAATAATATAATAATAATCAATCATTTTGATCTTTATTTACCCATCTTACATATAAAACCTTATTTGTTCATCGGAAATTGTGAATAACTCACCACAGGTTAATGAGAAGGGTGTGCTTGAAAGGATGCACATAACTCTGCAATGTTGGGTTGTATTGGAGAGAGTCTCAGTCTTAAATCATTTCCCACACACAGTCTGTGCCTGTATTTAGTTTTCATGCTAGTGAGRGCAGAGAATCCACTCTCACATAGGTATGTGGTTGCAAAGGGCATCAGTGTCTTAACAGCACGATTTGCCAAGGCAGGATACTCTGAGCGCAGCCCAAGCCAGAAATCTGGCAGTGGCTACTGATTAAATTAAATTCTCAGAACCGCTTGTTGCAATTTTGATGAGGCTCTCTTGTTCAGATATCGATAATGAAAGGGATAACGAATCCAGTTGTTTGTGTGATCTATTTCAGGAAAGTACCTGCGTAATTGCGCACCCACCTCACTCAGGTGCTTCGCTATATCACATATGACATTGTCYGTAAACTTAAGTCCATTAGCATTAGCACCATTATCATTGTACAAATCGTACAATGTTGGAAAGACCTGTGTGTTGTCCTGGTTAATGCAGACAGAGCAGAGCTCCAACTTCTTAATCATAGCCAACAGTTCTGTCAGGTACTCACACAAAACAGAAAACAACTACCCACAAAACCAACATGGCAAATGGCAACCTAAATAGGCTCCCCAATCAGAGACAACGAGAAACAGCTGTCTCTGATTGGGAACCAATTCAGGCCACCATAAATCTACTAACCCCTAGACCAATACAAAATACCCTAGGAAAAACAAAAACCTAAAACARRMMAAAAMCCCTAGACAATACAAAAACTAAACAAACCACCCTTGTCACACCCTGACCTAACCAAAAAATTAAGAAAACAAATATAACTAAAGTCAGGGCGTGACAATAKGCCAGTCGTATAAGAAACTCGTCATCATGCAAGCGGTCAGACAAGTGAAAATGATGGTCAGTAAAGAAAACTTTAAGCTCGTCTTTTAATTCAAATAAACGTGTCAATACTTTCCCCCTGATAACTAGCGCACTTCTGTATGTTGTAAAAACGTTACATGGTCGCTGCCCATATCATTGCATAGTGCAGAAAATACACGAGAGTTCAGGGGYCTTGCTTTAACAAAGTTAACYATTTTCACTGTAGTGTYCAAAATGTATTTCAAGCTGTCAGGCATTCCCTTGTTACCAWGAGCCTCTCGGTGGATGCTGCAGTGTACCCAAGTGGCGTCGGGAGCATTTACTTGCACGCACGTTACCACTCCACTATGTCTCCCTGTCATGGCTTTTGCGCCATCAGTAGATACCAACATGAGCAGTGGCTACGTTTGGCTACATACGGACCATTAGTGGAATTCCCACAAGAGAGTAACGGTTAATGTGATTGGATGTTAATTATTTGACTAGGCTACCTGTATTTGACATTGTGTTATTTCGCTGAACACTAGTTGGTTTAATTTTATTTTTGGCAGTGAAACGAGTCTACTCAGGCGAGAAAAAAACCTCACTCAAATGTATAATCCAGTAAAATATAAATGTACTGTTTGAAAATGTGATTCACATTTTTATTTGGAGTACCCCCGATGGCATTGCGCATACCCCTGGGGGTACGCGTACCCTTGTTTGGGAATACCTGCTAAGCAATCATTTAATTCTCTCACATATCCTGTACCAATAGGTGCTGCCGGGTATGTACTGTACTGTAGCAGTGCAAAAAAGTAACTCACACCAAACAAACATTATCTAAAAACAGAATTTGGGAGTTTTCCCTGAAAACAATAAAACTATATTACTGCTGTTAGAGACTGTGATACAGGCAAACATGAATAATAAGTTACTTGAACCTGTCAACACAGAAGGAAAGAAGTGTACTTTTGTTGTTCCATTATTCATGAGAAAAAAAGCTACATTTATTACTTTTTTGTTCAGAAATTAATTTACATTGTTCTGAGGCCTGGCAGCTGCCTACTAATTGTGTTACAGGACCTGAGGACATTTCCCCTCTGTTGGAAGTCATTCATTTCAATGTAAACATAATGCTTTCATTTGCTTATGTTTTTAATGGATGGCATTTAGGATCTTCTCAGATAAATCTGCCTTTGACAGTCAAATGAAGTCTTCATCCAATAGTTAGATGTAACCATTTTAATGAGTCAATAATCTCCTCTAGTGAGATGGTAATCTGCATGCAGTTGCTGCTATAAYTATTCCCAAATGGCACCCTATTCCCTACATAGTGCACTACTTTTGACCAGAGCCCTAATAGTGCACTATGTAGAGAGTAGAGTGACATTTAGGAGCAACCCACATGAAGCACTAAAGKGAAATCTAATTGTATTAAATGATTCAGATCTTGGTTATCAACAGTGATGTTTCCCCCCAGGAGGAGAGTTAATTTCMCCCATTCTTTGACAGGTGCCATTTCATATTAGATGGCTGCATGAGAAGCTAAGCTGCTCACCATGAACAAATTAATATCCACAGAACAGAAAGTGTTTGGTTAAGGGCCCTTGATAGACAACAAGATTCAAGATGACAATTTACAGGGCATTTGAACGTATGTTTTTTTTGTTTTTACATTATGTAAGTACTGTAGTATTGATCTGATCAAGCAACCACACANCTTGATAGACAACAAGATTCAAGATGACAATTTACAGGGCATTTGAACGTATGTTTTTTTTGTTTTTACATTATGTAAGTACTGTAGTATTGATCTGATCAAGCAACCACACAGGTGTTGGCTAACAACGGCTGGATACATTGTCAGACAAAGGAATASAATGAATAAAACTAGTGAAACAGGTTGCAATAGCTTTCTCCCCGCATCTCTAAAACCAGTCATCTCAAGGGGGCAAAGTAATCCCAAGGTTGATTTGTCTCTTCCCACAAGTGTGAGATTCACACAGAAACACATTACTTTGCATGGACACAAAGCCTTCCTACCTCTAAGCTGGATTTTACATTTTTATATGTWTACACTATAAATGCATGCTCTCAGCATGATTGAGCAAATACAAAGGATGGTTGATGGAAGGACTGCTCAAAAGACAGCTGATGTTGGGTGCTCTTTTGATGCAAATCTAGTGGAATATTCATGTCCATACAGGCTACAGTCAGTGTAAGCACTATTAGAAGAAGCACCTGCACTTCATATCAAATACAATCTAGTTGATTACCCTTGTAAAGGATTGCAATGTTTACATTTTCACCCCTATTGGTTGCCTTTACAATGCATCAAGACAGACGGTAGGCTACAAGCAAGGGAGTTCATGTACATAAATGCAACATTTTGCCCAAGGCCAAAATTGCTTTTCAGTTACCAAAGATTCTGCTGTTGATAGCAACAGCGGGTGACAGTAACTGGCAAAACATCAACACCCTCAGGACCGGGATTTAATTTCTAACTTTGTGTAAGATCATTTTTTATTTTTTTATGAATGCGCCAAGGTAATGTAATTTCTCCCAGTATATTCCTGCAGTATAAAAAATGTAATTTCAGGAGGTAGTTCTGCACTCCTTTATTGCAAGGAGATCAATAAAGGTGCCAGTGCAGCTCCACTGGCGTGAGGGAAGGCAGGCACTGTTTACTAGAACAAAATGGGAACTATTCACAAATATTAGGTATGAGCAGCATTTATGTCATGAATAAAGAGCAGACTTTGAGGCCTGGCATTTAATAAAGGGAGGGAAGCAGGAATGGGACTGTTTAGAGGTGGCACAGAAAAGCAGAGCCTTGTGCCTCCACCTTACTTCAGAAGGTGACCCTCAGATAAACAGCAATTAAGATTATGGAGATATAGATTGCATCCCAAATGGCACCCTATTCCCTATAGGCCCTGGTCAAAAGTAGTGCACTATATAGGGAATAGGGTGCCATTTGGGAATAATTATAGCAGCAACTGCATGCAGATTACCATCTCACTAGAGGAGATTATTGACTCATTAAAATGGTTACATCTAACTATTGGATGAAGACTTCATTTGACTGTCAAAGGCAGATTTATCTGAGAAGATCCTAAATGCCATCCATTAAAAACATAAGCAAATGAAAGCATTATGTTTACATTGAAATGAATGACTTCCAACAGAGGGGAAATGTCCTCAGGTCCTGTAACACAATTAGTAGGCAGCTGCCAGGCCTCAGAACAATGTAAATTAATTTCTGAACAAAAAAGTAATAAATGTAGCTTTTTTTCTCATGAATAATGGAACAACAAAAGTACACTTCTTTCCTTCTGTGTTGACAGGTTCAAGTAACTTATTATTCATGTTTGCCTGTATCACAGTCTCTAACAGCAGTAATATAGTTTTATTGTTTTCAGGGAAAACTCCCAAATTCTGTTTTTAGATAATGTTTGTTTGGTGTGAGTTACTTTTTTGCACTGCTACAGTACAGTACATACCCGGCAGCACCTATTGGTACAGGATATGTGAGAGAATTAAATGATTGCTTAGCAGGTATTCCCAAACAAGGGTACGCGTACCCCCAGGGGTATGCGCAATGCCATCGGGGGTACTCCAAATAAAAATGTGAATCACATTTTCAAACAGTACATTTATATTTTACTGGATTATACATTTGAGTGAGGTTTTTTTCTCGCCTGAGTAGACTCGTTTCACTGCCAAAAATAAAATTAAACCAACTAGTGTTCAGCGAAATAACACAATGTCAAATACAGGTAGCCTAGTCAAATAATTAACATCCAATCACATTAACCGTTACTCTCTTGTGGGAATTGTGGTGCTTCCACTAATGGTCCCGTATGTAGCCAAACGTAGCCACTGCTCATGTTGGTATCTACTGATGGCGCAAAAGCATGACAGGGAGACATAGTGGAGTGGTAACGTGCGTGCAAGTAAATGCTCCCGCCGCCACTTGGGTACACTGCAGCATCCACGAGAGGCTCTTGGTACAAGGGAATGCCTGACAGCTTGAAATACATTTTGAACACTACAGTGAAAATAGTTAACTTTGTTAAAGCAAGACCCCTGAACTCTCGTGTATTTTCTGCATATGCAATGATATGGGCAGCGACCATGTAACGTTTTTACAACATACAGAAGTGCGCTAGTTTATCAGGGGGAAAGTATTGACACGTTAATTTGAATTAAAAGACGAGCTTAAAGTTTTCTTTACTGACCATCATTTTCACTTGTCTGACCGCTTGCATGATGACGAGTTTCTTATACGACTGGCATATTGTCACGCCTGACTTTAGTTATATTTGTTTTCTTAATTTTTTGGTTAGGTCAGGGTGGTGACAAGGGTGGTTTTGTAGTTTTTGTATTGTCTAGGTTTTTGTCTTGTCTAGGGTTTTTGTTTTTCTATGGGTATTTTGTATGGTCTAGGGATTTAGTAGATTTATGTGGCCTGAATTGGTTCCAATCAGAGACAGCTGTTTCTCGTTGTCTCTGATTGGGGAGCCTATTTAGGTGTGCCATTTGCCATGTTGGTTTTGGTGGTAGTTGTTTTTCTGTTTTGTGTGGAGTACCTGACAGAACTGTTTGCGTTTTGTTTCACTTTAGTTTTGTTGTTTCGGTGTGAAGGTTTATAATAAATCATCATGAACACGTACCACGCTACGCTTTGGTCTACTCCTTCTTCCTCTCAGGAGACGAACATCGTGACACCTATCTGGGTGAGTGTTTTTTCTCGCGCCTGAATGATCTGAAATCTCTAGGATTACAGGACTCTTGCCCG
>NC_036872.1:29499061-29507554 GCF_002910315.2 Salvelinus sp. IW2-2015 | reverse complement strand
AAAGAGAGCGCACTCATCCCTTCCCTTTTTATAAGCTCTGAGAAATACGTAGACACACCATTCCACTTCTCATTGGTTATGACATCCAGGGGAAGGCGGGTTGCAGTTCTTTCGATCCATAGGGCACACCAAGAGGCTTAAACTGATCTGAGAACAGAAGACTATTTTTCTTGACCTTCCGCATGTCTGTCATGTTTTAGCTGTAAAAAGAGTTTCTGGTTCACCCACAGACAATTAATCAAACGGTTTTTAGAAACTAAGAGATTGGTTTTCTATCCAATAGTAATAATAAATATGCATATTGGTACGAGCAAGAATTGAGTAGCGAGGCAGTTTAATTTGGAGACGACGAAAATGTCGAAGTTGAAACAGCAACCCCTGTAGTGGACAAGAAGTTGTGAGGTATCACGAGTCTCTTTCAATAATTCAGGAACGGAGGAGGTCTTTATTCTATGAGATTGGCAAGGCGAACCCGCATGAGTTCCCAACCTAGTCGAGCACAGACACGGTCCTCAACGGGAAAGCTGAGCTGAACACACTGACTGTGCTAGTGGCAGACTCGCCACAAGTGGCAGGCTGGCTAAACAGCCTGTGCATGGCGCACCCTATTCATGTGGAGCTAGAGGATTAGAAGCCCTGTCTATGTTGGTAATAAGATGAGACAACCCCTCCAGCTAGGATGGAGTCCGTCCTCTCAACAGCCAGGCTTGGTCCTGTTTGTGGTGAGTCCCTGAAAGAGGCAATTATCTACAAATTCTATCTTTTTGGGAGGGCAGAAAACAGTTCTTCAACCACGATTGGTGTGAGACTCTGCAAAGCTCATCACCCACTCACTAAACGGAGGGCCAGAGACAATTACTCGATGCCGACACATCTTCTAGCTGATTTACAGCTGAACTATGTTGCGTGGTGACCTCTGACTGTGTTCAATCAACATCGTTGGCCCGCGTGGATAACAAATATCTCTATACTCTCGTTACACTCGCTAGATTTAGCTTTGAGCCAGCACATCTTCAGATTTAGCCTTAACGTCGGTAGCCCTGCCCCTGTTAAACGTGTCATGATGCTGATGATTTCGTTTTAAGTCTAAATACTGAAGGGTAATCGGAGTCGCCAATGACTAGGGTTTTCAAATTTTCAGAGCTAATGGTGGAACGCTCAGGCCCACGTGGGAGGAGTAGAGACCTAGAGAGGCCTCGGCCTCAGACTCCGACTCCGCTCTAATGGGGAAACCGGTTGAAGTTTCTGTGGCTGAATGAGCGACGCCCGGTGAGCATTCCACAGCATTTCCCTCCAGAGCCAATGAGAAAGTTTGTCCGCTGCGGGGACTGTGGGAGGGGATTTGTACTAACATTACTATCTGTAACTTACTGGTGCAACAGACGCTGTTTCATCCTTTCCTACACTGGAATTCCCGGCTTGCTACGATATTGCGTCTGAAGCTGGGCTTGGCAGCCACAGCTATCTTCGCCGTAAGCCGTAAGCATACCAAGTGGCTTTCTATACTATTCTATACTATTCTTGTGCTTCATCTTTGTCAACCAGTTGGGAGGCCCTTTCCTGTTTCCAGAATGAAAATACCCTGCACAAAGCGGAGTCCATAAAGAAAGGTTTATCAAGATCGGTGTGGAATGAACTGACTGGCCTGCATCAGAGCCCTGAACCTCAACCCCATCGAAAACTGGGATAATTTGAACGCCGGACTGCGACCAGGCCTAATTCCAAACATCAGTGCCCGCCCAGCCCTGCACTATTGCTCGTGGTGAATGGAAGCAGGTCCTGCAGCAATGTTCCAACACTAGGGAAAAGCTTCCAGAAGAGGGAGGAAAAGGGAGATAAACTGCATATTAATGCCATGATGTTTGAATGAGATTTCGACGAGCAGGTGTCCATGTAACTTTGGTCATGAATGTATGTGGATTATGATCTTTAAGGCAGCACTGTCTCTGAATCCTCTTTCCCTGCCCCTCATCTTTTTTAAGGGTTGGTTACCCAGATTACAGTTAAAAACTTCCCGCCCTTTGTCCAGTGTGTACATCAAATCAAATCAAAAAATTTTATTTGTCACATACACATGGTTAGCAGATGTTAATGCAGTGTTGCGAAATGCTTGTGCTTCTATTCCGACAATGCAGTAATAACCAACAAAGTAAGTCTAACCTAACATTCCACACTACTACCTTATACAACAGTAAAGGGTAAAGAATATGACAATAGAATAATGCATGATGATGTTACAACGGATAGAAGAATGCAGTTAGGTAGACATCACACGATGGTCAGGAGGTATGAACTAGTGATATAATGCTAGTGTAAAATACATAAGATCAATATGATGATAGCATTACACTATCAGAATGAGTAATGTAGGATATGTAAACAATATAAAGTGGGCAATAGTTTAAAGTGGCTAGTGATACATGTATTACATAAAGATGGGCAGATGCAGTAGATATATAGTTAGATACAGTAGATATACATAATACATATGAGATGAGTAATGTGTAGGAATGTAAACATTATATTAAGTTGGCATTTGTTAAAGTGGCTAGTGATACATTTTTACATAATTTCCCCATTCCCATTATTAAAGTGGCTGGAGTTGAGTCCAGTATGTTTGGCAGCGGCCACTAAATGTTAGTGGTGGCTGTTTAACAGTCTGATGGCCTCTGAGATAGAAGCTGTTTTTCAAGCTCTCGGTCCCCGCTTTGAATGGCACCCTGTACTGACCTCGCCTTCTGGATGATAGCGGGGTGAACAGGCAGTGGCTCGGGTGGTTGTTGTCCTTGATGATCTTTATGGCCCTTCCTGTACATCGGGTGGTGTAGGTGTCCTGGAGGGCAGGTAGTTTTGCCCCCGTGATGCGTTGTGCAGACCTCACTCCCCTCTGGAGAGCCTTACGGTTGTGGCGGAGCAGTTGCCGTACCAGGCGGTGATACAGCCCGACAGGATGCTCTCGGATTTCTGGCCATCTGTAAGAGTTTGTGAGTGCTTTTGGTGACAAGCCAAGTCTGGCTTCTTCAGCCTCCTGAGGTTGAAGAGGCGCTGCTGCGCCTTCTTCACAACGCTGTCTGTGTGGGTGGACCAATTCAGTTTGTCCGTGATGTGTACACCGAGGAACTTAAAACTTTCCACCTTCTCCTGGAAATGGAGAAGGTACATTGAGTCACTGGTCAGTTGTGCTTATTTTGTGTCCACTTGAGTTGACTTGTGCACAATGTAGCTTCTTAAACTCTTATGTTAAGGGAAGTATTGGGGAAAGTATCCTGACTCATGCAGTGTCTGATACTGTGCTATCCATCTTTGGTTGGCCGTTGCCACATGGTTGCTGTCCATGGTGCTGAATATCCTGGCGCTGTAGTATGCCAGTGGTGACCAGTGTTTGGGGTTTCCATTAGTTACCACAGCCACAAAGTGAAATTCATGAAAACAAAAAATTGCTTTAGGCAAAAGGTTAGCAGTGTGATTAAGGTTAGGGTTGTGGAAGTCTGTATGAGCAGGTTAAATAGTGACAAGACTGACGGTGGGCTTGTTCCACAAGACTGTGGAAAGAGAGGATAGACAACYACAGCACTAAAGTATTGTATCACTGAACTGATCAAGCATTAATGAACTGCATCAAACACTGAATGATAATGCGAAGCTCCAGTTGAATAAAGCATGGGACCCAGGGACAGGCTGTCTAGGCCCACATCTCTATTCATTGAGCTGTGAGGCGTTTGGCAAAGAAAAAGCAACGGTTTCCTGGCACTAATGGAACCTGGCACATGTCTGAGACACCAGTTGTTGCTCTCTCTCCATCTGGAGATGAAGGCAGCAGAATCCCCGCTACACCTCCTCCATGGGTGGGCTGGAGATAATAAACCCGAGTTGATTTGATGAACCCCTCCACACAAGCGGCCAGCTGCACAGAACCACAGGACTACCATCATGATGAGGTTGGTTGCATCATGCACTCAACAGCTGGTCATCTGACAGCACAGCACAGCTACCCAGACCTGGTATGCTACTGTACCATGTTGCGCTCAATCAAATGATCACCGGCAGCCTCTCCTCTGACTGCAAGGCTATGTGCAGTACATACAGGGGAGAATGGGTGAATGGTTTGAATTGGGAAAAGTGGATGGACAAAGCTTAAACTTTCTTATCCACAACTTTTTAATGATAACAGTTCTACTGAATACTACTGTGTGCTTCGCCACCAAACCTATGGATTCCAGGAGGTCCCATTCCCTCCAAATCTATGGATTCCAGGAGGTCCCATTCCCTCCAAACCTATGGAATCCAGGAGGTCCCATTCCTTCCAAACCTAAGGATTCCAGGAGGTCCTATTCCCTCCACATCTAGCCTATGGGCGAACTTTGCATGTGTCCCTATAACGTAACATGGGGTTTGATTAGCTTGCTAATAGATTAGCATTCACACCACACTGGCTATTTTTGGTAGCTAGCTAGTTAAACATGACAAACTGGCAAAAATGAAAAAGATGATCATTATGTCATGCATGCCTTAGCACATCAGCAATCAACATTAACAGCAGAATGCAACTGGCCAGCTCAACTAGCTGTCTTAACATTGCTTCGTCCCGCAAAAAGCCMTCTGTAAACAATGGCTCGTTGCGGGACCAATTAAGCTATAACAGTACCTGTATGCAACTGTCTAGCTAGCTACAGTGCATTCTGAAAGTATTCAGACCCCTTGATTTTTGCCACATTTTGTTAGGTTACAGCCTTATTCGGCACATGATCATCTGATGATTTATCACTCCAGTGTTAATCTGCTAAATTGTAATTATTCGATTTATTGCCTACCTCCTCATGCCTTTTGCACACATTGTATATAGATTCTCTTTTTTCTACCATGTTATTGACTTGTTTATTGTCTGTATACTCCATGTGTAACTCTGTGTTGTTGTCTGTTTCCACACTGCTATGCTTTATCTTGGCCAGGTCGCAGTTGCAAATGAGAACCTGTTCTCAACTAGCCCTACCTGGTTAAATAAAGGTGAAATAAAAAATAAAAAAATAAAAAAAAATAAATTTCTAAAATGGATTACCCTCCATCAATCTACAAACAATTCCCATAATGAAAAGCAAAAACAGCTCTTTTTTTTGCTGATTTATAAAAAATATAAAAACTGATATTACTTTAGATAAGTATTCAGACCTTTCTCTCAGTACTTTGTTGAAGCACCTTTGGCAGCAATTACAGCCTCGAGTCTTTTTGGTATGACATACAAGCTTAGCACACCTGTATTTTGGGGGTTTCTCCAATCTTTTTCTGCAGATTCTCTCAAGCTCTGTCAGGTTGGATGGGGAGCGATGCTGCACAGCTATTTTCAGGTCTCTCCAGAAATGTTTCGATGGGTAAAAGTCTGGACTCTGGATTGGCAAACTCAAGGACATTCAGAGACTTTTGTCCGGAGGCCACTCTGTAACTTTGCTCCGTTGATCTTTGCCTGCGATCCTGAATAAGTCCCATTTCCCTGCCGCTGAAAACATCCCCACAACATGATCTCTGCCACCCCATGCTTCACACGTAGGTGATGGTGCAGGTTTCCCCCAGACGTGACGCTTTGCCAAAGGCCAAAGAAGTTTCACCACGACCAGAGATATCTTGGTATTTGTCATGGGTCCTGAGAGTCTTTAGGTGCCTTTTGTACAAACTCCAAACGGGCTGTCATGTACCTTTTACTGAGGAGGCCGGCTTTTCCGTATGCCACTCTACCATAAGGGTCTGATTGGTTGAATTTAGTTTGATTGCACAGATGGTTTGTGGGCTTCTGGAAGTTCTCCATCTCCAGAGGAAATCTGGAGGCTCTGGTTAGAGTGACCATCAGGTTCTTGGTCACCTCCCTGCACCAAGGCTCCTTCCTGATGCTACGTTTGGCGGCGGTCAGCTCTAGGAAGAGTCTTCGGTGGTTCCAAACTTCTTCCATTTTAAGAATTATGGAGGCCCTGTGTTCTTTGGGGAGCTTCATGCTGCATAATGTTTCCAAGTACCCTTCCCCAGATTTGTGTCTGCAACACAATCCTGTCTCAGAAGTTCTACCGGAAATCTCCGCTATACTTATGGCTTGGTTTTGCTCTGACATGCACTGTCCACCTGTGGGCCTTATATAACAGTGTGGTACCTTTTCCAAATCATTTCCAATTAATTGAATTTAACCGCAGGTGACTCCCAGTTGTAGAAACATCTCAACGGATAGTCAATCGGAGAAGCAGGAATTTATATTTACAGATTACAATCCGAGTTGTTATTAAGGCATATGGAAGTAACATGTTCAAGAAGGCCATTTTCACGCTCCTGTGAAGTAGTGATGTGCATCATACGCCCAGGCTTTCCTGTAATGCGTCACAAATGTAGGCAACTATAAAGGGAATAGGGTACCATATGGATGGCAAACCAGCCCTTTAACAGGGGGAAATGGGCTTCCATTCAGGAGGAGGATTAATCAATCACTAAACGTTTTTAGTGTAGCAGAGAAGTAGGGATTATACTATCCTCCATCAAATGAACCATGTAATGGAGAGTATGCATAAATTGATGGATGAAAAAAAGAGAAGTAAGAATAACTCCCACAGGAGACCTACAATACCTATGACTGTTGAACCTGAATTAGGTTAATGGTGCTCTGGTCTACTCCAACCTCCATGGACTCTATACCTCCAGGACCTCCTTACAGCCATACCTCCACAACCTCCCGCCCTATACCTCATAACTCCAGGACCTCCACACTCCAGGACTTCTTACAGGGCCATAACCTCCCCACTCAGGACCTCTATCCGGCCAATAACTCCAGGACCCTCCATACTCCAGAACCTCCTACATCCATATCTCATAAACCTCCCTACCACAGGACTCCTACAGCATACCTTCCCCACCTCCAGGACCTCTATAGTCCATAACTCCAGGTCCCTCCATACTCCAGGACCTCCTTACATCCTATTCCACACCTCCATGACCTTCATACTGCCTACAACCTCCATACCTCAGGACCTCCAATACTTCATGACTTCATACTGCCTACATCTCCATACCTTCAGCCCCATATCTCCACACCTCCAGGACATCAAAATACCTCCCACACCTCCAGGACCTTATACGGTCCCATAACTCCAGGTCTCCAATACCTTTTCCAGGACCTCCTTACATCCATATCTCCACACCTCCAGACCTTTCATACTGCTACGCTCCATACTCCAGGACCTCCCATACTCCATGACCTTCATACTGCTACAACTCCATACCTCCAGGACCTCCATACCTCCATGACCTTCATACTGCTTACACCTCCATACCTCCAGCATCTCCATACCTCACAGACTCCATACCTCATGACCTTCATACCTCCAGCACCTCCATGTCTCCATCACGCTCCAGGACTCATACCCAGCACTCCATGTCTCCATAGACCTCCAGAACCTCCAATATCTCCCATACCTCCAGGACTCCATACCTCCATGTCTTCATACTCCAGAACCTCCACACCTCATGACCTTCATACTGCAACATTCCATACCTTCAGCACCTCCATATCTCCAAACTCCAAGCACTCCATACGCTCCAGACCTTCATACTGCTACACCTCCATAACCGTCAGCATCTCATGTTCCAATACCTCACGGACCTCCATACCCGCCATACTTCATGCCCCAGGACTCCATACTGCATACTCCATAACTGTAACAATGTACGCTGAGAGTCGGGAAGCAAGTTCCAGGGAGTGACATCCATTTAATGGAATAAATTAACAAAACAAGAAACACAGAACAGCGCACTGCCCATGAAAACAGGAACAATGAACGACTGGGGAAGAAACAAAGGGAGTTCATATAAAGGGCAGGTAATCAAGGAGGTGATGGAGTCCAGGTGAGGTGGTCATTATGCGCGTACACGCTGGTGAAGGTGTGCTCCCTAACGAGCGCCTGGTGACGCTAGAGGCAGGAGAGGGAGCACATGTGACACATACCTTCATTCTCCATACCTTCCAGGAACTTCCAATACTCCAGGACTTCCTACCTTCATACCTCCAGGAACCATGGACTGATGTAAGAACGGCTGTGGTGTTAAAAGAGTAGGAGATAAGACGATGATGTGGCGTGATCGTTCATCTGAGCTACGATTTAATAACAATAAGATGCAGCCAGGAATGGCTAATCACTATTTTTAAAAGCAATGCATCTAAATTGAACATGTTTTTTAGTTAGTATCCAATATGGTCATGTTTTCAGTAGTTCCTCTTGATCATACTTTAGCCACTTACATTCAGATTAATTTTTTTGCCTGACACATTCAACTCAATGCAAAAATATTCAACATAATATTTAATCCTGTATCCAGTATCCTATTTCTGATATGCATAAGTCTGATTACAAAGTATCATGTGGTTTCTGAATGTTACCACCTTATTCACAAGCTCTGCCTGGATTGTAACTGTTTTTTCTCTTGGGCTGCAATCTCATTCTGAACCACCCAGTCCTCGTGGTGTGT
>NC_036872.1:29495870-29499036 GCF_002910315.2 Salvelinus sp. IW2-2015 | reverse complement strand
ATTTATATTTACAGATTACATCCGAGTTTGTTATTAAGGCATATGGAAGTTAACATGTTCAAGAAGGCATTTCACGACTCCTGTGAAGTAGTGATGTGCATCMWACGCCCAGCTTTCTGTAATGCGTCACAAATGTAGTGCACTATATAGGGAATAGGGTACCATATGGAATGCAAACCAGCCTTTAACAGGGGAAATGGGCTCCATTCAGGAGGAGGATTATTCAATCACTAACGTTTAGTGTACAGAGAGTAGGGATATACTATCCTCCCATTCAAATGAACATGTAATGGAGAGCCATGCATAAATGATGGATGAGAGAAGCTAAGAATAACGTCCCCACAGAGACCTACAATACCTATGACTGTTGACTGAATTAGTTAATGGTGCTCTGGCTCTACCTCCACACCTCCAGGACCTCTATACCTCCAGGACCTCCTTACAGCCATACCTCCACACCTCCAGGACCTCTATACCTCCATAACTCCAGGACCTCCACACCTCCAGGACCTTCTTACAGCCATACCTCCCCACCTCCAGGACCTCTATACCGCCATAACTCCAGGACCTCCATACCTCCAGAACCTCCTTACATCCATATCTCCATACCTCCATACCCACAGGACCTCCTTACAGCCATACCTCCACACCTCCAGGACCTCTATATGTCCATACTCCAGGTCCTCCATACCTCCAGGGACCTCCTTACATCCATATCTCCACACCTCCATGACCTTCATACTGCTACACCTCCATACCTCCAGGACCTCCATACCTTCATGACCTTCATACTGCTACATCTCCATACCTTCAGCACCTCCATATCTCCACACCTCCAGGACATCCATACCTCCACACCTCCAGGACCATATATACGTCCATAACTCCAGGTCCTCCATACCTCCAGGACCTCCTTACATCCATATCTCCACACCTCCATGACCTTCATACTGCTACACCTCCATACCTCCAGGACCTCCATACCTCCATGACCTTCATACTGCTACACCTCCATACCTCCAGGACCTCCATACCTCCATGACCTTCATACTGCTACACCTCCATACCTCCAGCATTTCCATACCTCACAGACCTCCATACCTCCATGACCTTCATACCTCCAGCACCTCCATGTCTCCATACCTCCAGGACCTCCATACCTCCAGAACCTCCATGTCTCCATACCTCCAGAACCTCCATATCTCCATACCTCCAGGACCTCCATACCTCCATGTCTCCATACCTCCAGAACCTCCACACCTCCATGACCTTCATACTGCAACATCTCCATACCTTCAGCACTCCCAATCTCCAAACCTCCAGCACCTCCATACCTCCATGACCTTCATACTGCTACACCTCCATACCTCCAGCATCTCCATGTCTCCATACCTCACGGACCTCCATACCGCCATACCTTCATGCCCCCAGGACCTCCATACTGCCATATCTCCATACTGTAACAATGTACGCTGAGAGTCGGGAAGCAAGTTCAGGGAGTGAATACATTTAATGAATAAATTAACAAAACCAAGAAACACAAACAGCGCCACTGACATGAAACAGGAACAATGACGACTGGGGAAGAAACCAAAGGGAGTTACATATAAAGGCAGGTAATCAAGGAGGTGATGGAGTCCAGGTGAGTGTCATTATGCGCGTAACGCTGGTGACAGGTGTGCTCCCTAACGAGCAGCCTGGTGACCTAGAGGCAGGAGAGGGAGCACATGTGACACATACCTTCATATCTCCATACCTCCAGGACTTCCATACCTCCAGGACTTCCATACCTTCATACCTCCAGGACCATGGACTGATGTAAGAACGGCTGTGGTGTTAAAGAGTAGGAGAAGAAGATGATATGATATGTCAAGTGCGTGATCGTTCATTGACTACGATAATAACAATAAGCATGCAGCCAGGAATGGATGAATCACTATTTTTAAAGCATGCATCTAAATTGACATGTTTTAGTTAGTATCCAATATGGTCATGTTTTCAGTAGTTCTCTTGATCATACTTTACAACTTACATTCAGATTAATTTTTTTTGCTGCTAATTCAATCAATGCAAAAAATATTCAACATAATATTTATCCTGTATCCAGTATCCTATTCTGAATACTGCATAAGTCTGATTACAAAGTATCATGTGTTCCTGAATGTACCACCTTAATCTCACAAGCTCTGCCTGGATTGTACTGTTTTCTCTGGGCTGCAATCTCATTCTGAACCACCCAAGTCCTCTGGTGTGTTCAACGTGCACTAAATAAGGAAATATTTAAACCCTTACCCTTCTGGCCGGAGAGCCGAAGGGTTTGGACACATGTCTGTGAAATACTGTCTCCATCCACAGGGCAGAGAGACAATATTACCTATATTGTGCTCTACTTTTAATCAGGTCTCTTGGTCAAAATAAGTGCACTATATAGGCAATAGTGTTCCATTTGAGATACAGCCAATAGTTTGGCACTGGTAGCAGCCAGCTAATTAAAATAGTCATGTGCAATGTTTAATGCATGACCTTTCTGTTGGCATTAGAACACAAAGGTGTAATACTAACGCAATAACTGTGCTGAACAAGGTCAATCTTCTCACCATAACTCTCTCTTCATTTCCTGCTGGGAGGGGGGGGGGGGGTAATGTCATGCATCTTTAATCATGTTGTTACTATGCTCACATAGAGGAAAGGGAGAGAAGAACATTATACACTGGAGGGAGAGTAGATTTGGAGGAATCGGGTCAAGGAGAAAGCAAATACCTACATTTGGTTTTTCACTCTAATAAAAAGCCTATTCAATGATTCAAGGACTTGTTATTGACAATGTTGCTTTCATAATGCAGCACAGCCACAGCTATTTATCACCGTCCCTTGAATTCTCTTGCAGTGTGCAGTGTCATTAAAACCAACCAAAAACAACCAACAACAACATTTTTCTTGGCCACCACAATTAGCTGTTCCGCATAAACAGAGCGATTTCACAGCAATCTACAGCTTGTAGACCACTCTCAGATCTCTGAACAATATTGACCATTGCTAACCTCTGAACATAATCAAAATAGTTGTTCATTAATTCTAAGTGCAATAATTACTCTCCACCCTCAAAATGTCCAATTACGCTCCCCATGAAGTAGCTGCTAAAGCAAAGACAATTATGCCAATCCAC
>NC_036872.1:29479988-29495845 GCF_002910315.2 Salvelinus sp. IW2-2015 | reverse complement strand
CTTACAGCCATACCTCCCCACCTCCAGGACCTCTATACCGCCATAACTCCAGGACCTCCATACCTCCAGAACCTCCTTACATCCATATCTCCATACCTCCATACCCACAGGACCTCCAAACTGGCCAAAATGGAGTAGAAACAGGCGTCACCTGCTCTTTACACAGAATTTGACATTAGAATGTTCACATATCTTTTTGAAAGGAAAAAAAAATAGATTTAAAAAGAATAGTTTTCCACCATATTAAAATGAGTTCAGTTCAAGTGACAGGGTTGACCCCTTAAAAATGAGGGACAAGTTTTTTATTTACCTTTAAAATTGAATCACTAATTAACAGGAAATTAAATAACAATCCTCATTTAAATGACTTTGTCAAAGCCAACAAAAATAACCATGGCTTTACAATGATGGTGAAAACTTGGGGAAGAAATGTTACAGTTTAGGTCGTATAGAACATGCTAGAAAGTCACAGAGGATGCACAAGAGGGACATGTCAAAAAGGCTGAATTCTGGCACTAGCAAAACGTTTACTTGATGAATTGTAGTCATTACTATTTTCATCCTTACACAAGATATAGTCCCGACACAGCCGGCTGATCGTTCGTTCCTATCGGTTCAGAGATGCGACCCAGTCGTTCAGTCTTTTTGTTCGTATTCTCATGAACGTGACCAGTCGTTCAGTCTTTTTGTTCTGTATTCTATGAAACGCGACCCAGTCGTTCGATCTTAAATGTTCCCATTCCATACTGGCTTGACAACCCTGTCTAAATCCTTTGCTTGCTAGCTAAGCAACTACAGCTAATTTTTACAGTCACGGTCAAGCAGTGCAGCCAGAAAACAACAGTAGCTGCATTTTCATTGGTTTAAGCTGTTTTCTAGGTGAATTTATTTGGATACTGTCACGACTTCAGGCCGAAGTCGGCCCCTCTCCTTGTTCGGAGGTCGACGTTCACCGACCTTCTAGCCATCATTGATCAAATTTTTCCTTTTCCATTGGTTTTGCTTGTCTTCCT
The DNA here is from genome assembly GCF_002910315.2 of Salvelinus sp. IW2-2015. NCBI lineage: Eukaryota > Metazoa > Chordata > Actinopteri > Salmoniformes > Salmonidae > Salvelinus > Salvelinus sp. IW2-2015. Next base: position 29,494,832 of record NC_036872.1, on the reverse strand, counting down.
ACACACCTGGTTCCAATCCCATTCATTACCTGTTGTGGTATATTAACCCTGTTTCCCCTCATGTCCTTGTGCAGAGATTGTTTGTGTATGTAGGTGTGTTATTGTTCTGGTGGACCTGCGACAGGTTTCGTACCCGTATTATGTTATTTTTTGTTATACTTTGTTTTCAGAGGTTGTTTTGAATGTTTATTAAACAGCTCCGTTTTTCAAGTTCATTCCTCCTGCGCCTGACTTTCCCTGCCACCAGCACGCACCGTATTACAGGGATCATCATAAACAATGAGCAAAATGGAGGCGCGATTGGCCTGGGCATAGAACAGTGCTCTTTCTTGGACACTGTTCCTCAGAGAGCTTTAGCCAAAACAACACTTTTTAGCCTTTCAAACTGAAGCTGGAAATACTTGCAAACTAGCTTGCACTTTGATGCCAGCTGATTCAGGTGATTTCGACTGGCTGAGAAACGCCTGCTGTCTGTCTCGTCCCGACACGTCATTACTATGGGACAGCTGGAGATTCAAATTGTATCGCTTTGGAACGACATATCAAGGGGACTGTTTCAAGGACACTTTTTTCTATCTACATAAACTTTCTGTCCAAAAATGATGCAGAAAAATTAATCCATTGCTTTTGTTACTCTCTAGGTTAGGACTACTGCAATGCTCTACTCCGGCTACCCGGAATAAAGCACTAATAAACTTCAGTTAGTGCCCTAAATACGGCTGCTAGAATCCTGACGAAGAAACAAAAACAATTGTGATCATATTACTCCAGATGCTAGCCTCCCTACACTGGCTCCTGTTAAGGCCAGAAGGGTATTTTAATGGTTGTACTGCTAAAACCTACAAAGCATTACATGGGCTTGCGCTTCCCACCTATCGTTCCGATTTGGTTCCTGCCGTTACCATACCTACACGACGCTACGTTCACCAAGACGCAGGCCTCCTAATTGTCCCTAGGAATGTCTAAGGCAAACAGCTGGAGGCAGGGGCTTTCTGCTATAGAGCTCAATTCTTTTATGGAATTGTCTGCCTACCAGTGAGGACCGCAGACTCGTCTCAACCTTTTAATTAAGTCTTTACAGAAAGACTCATCTCTTCAGTGGCGTCATATGATTGAGTGTAGTCGGGCCCAGGAGTTGAAGGGAACGGAAAGGCTCTGAGCAACGAAAACCGCCCTTGCTGTCCTGCCTGGGCCGCGTTCCCCTCTCTTCCACTGGGATTCTCTGCCTTAACCCTATACAGGGCTGAGTCACTGGCTTACTGGTGCTCTTGGTTCATGCCGTCCCTAGGAGGGGCGGGGGCGTCACGTTGAGTGGTTGAGTCACTGACGTGATCGTCCTCGTCTGGTTGGCGCCCCCCCCTTGGTGCTGCCGTGGGCGGAGGTCTTTTGTGGGCTAATACTCGGCCTTGTCTCAAGGATTGTGAAATTGGTGGTTAAGATTATCCTCTTAGTGGGTGTGGGGGCTGTGCTTTGGCAACGTGGGGTGGGGTTATATCCTTCCTGTTTGTCCCTGTTCCGGGGGTATCATTCGGATGGGGGACACAGTGTCTCCTGACCCCTCCTGTCTCAGCCTCCAGTATTTATGCTGCCAGTAGTTTATGGTCGGGGGGCTAGGTCAGTTTTGTTATATCTGGAGTACTTTCTCCTGTCTTATCCGGTTTCCTGTGTGAATTTAAGTATGCTCTCTCTAATTCTCTCTTTCTCTCTTTCTTTTCTCTCTCTCGAGGACTCAGGCTTAGGACCAATGCCCTTCAGGACGTAGTACCTGCATGAGACTCCTTGCCTGTCCCCCAGTCCACCTGGCCGTGCTGCTGCCTCCCAAGTTCAACTGTTTCCTGCCTGCAAGCTATGGAACCCTGACCTTGGTCATCCGGACGTGCCTACCCTGTCCCAGACCTGCTGTTCTTCAACTCTCTAGGGAGACAGCAGGAAGCTGTAGTCTCTTAATGATCGCGCTTTAGGAAAAAGCCCAACTGACTTGCCTGCATTTACTTCCTGACTTTGCCTTGCACCCATCGACAACTAACTGTGTTATTATTATTTGACCATGCTATTCCATTTCTGAACATTTGAACATCTTGCCCATGTTCTTTATAATCTCCACCCGGCACAGCCAGAAGAGGACTGGCCAACCCTCAATTAGCCTGTTCCTCTCTAGGTTGCTTCCTAGCGTTTTGGCCTCTCTAGGGGTTTGTTCCTAGCACCGTGCTTCTACACCTGCATTGCTTGCTCGTTTGGGGTTTATTGCTGGGTTTCTGTACAGCACTTTGAGGATCATCAGCTGATGTAAGAAGGCTATATAAATTACATTGATTTGATTTGATTTAATATTTAAAACACCCCAATGTTCAAATGTCGGAGAGACAGACAGCAAGGGGGTTTATACAAAACTCTGCTGTTGAAAACTAAGTGTTAGTCTTGAAAGAAATGTGAGCTAAATGTCTAGATTGCTTTTATAGTGGAGATCAAGTTTTTTATTACCAGGCTTGACCTTCAGGAGACAGTGTACTGCGCAGGTCAGATGAACAGATAAAATAGGCCAATTTAACGTCATACGCATTTAGCCGTGGTAACTTGGAATAACGGTTGGAATAGACACGGCTGGAATGCGGTTTTAACCAATCCAGCCATTCAGGATCTAGAACGCACCCGTGTATAAAGACAATAACAAAGAGGTTCCAAAACTCTTCTTGCCAATAACAGCTAGTTTTCAGGTTTCCAATTCAGTCCCACTCCCAGACAGTCCTAGTAAAATTCTTTGGCCTCGGAGAAATAGTTTTCTGCTAAAAGCCATTTATGCCCATGTTTATGCACTATAAAGAAATTAAATTATATATATTAAAACAGGCTGAATTGGGCCTTTAAAAGGGCAGTTCCTTTAATATAACCAGCTTTAAAATGCTATATTGTGCCGACAATTTCTACTTAAAATATCAAAGAGGCACTCATGTTCGTGAAACACCCAGATACTGTGAAGTGATTTATTTTTACTTTATTTCTATCTGCCAGGAAAAGAGTTCATTTAAAAATGAGGCACGGTCACTGAAGTTTTCATCTGTAGAGTAGTTATTTCTGTAGAGTAATTATCATCTATAGAAGAAATTTACCCTGTAGAGTAGTACATTATGTAGAGTAATTATCATATTGTAGAGTACATTTATCATCGAGAGTAGTTATCATATGCTAGGAGTAGTTATCATATGGTAGAATAATTATCATCTGTAGAGTAATATCATCTGTAGAGCTGAGTTTATCATATGTAGGAGTAGTTATCATATGGAGAGTAATATCATCTGTAGGAGTATCTATATGTAGAGTAGTTACATATTCAGGAGTAATATCATCTGCTAGAGTAGTTAATTCACTATGTAGAGTAGCTTATCATATGTAGAGTAATTATCATATGTAAGAGTAGTTATCTATGTAGAGTAGTTAATCATATGTAGAGTAGTTTATCATATGTAGGAGTAATTATCCATATGTAGAGTAGTTATCATATGTAGAGAATAGTTATCATTATGTAGGAGGAGTTTATCATCTGCTCGAGTAGTATCATATCTAGAGTAATTATCATCTGTCTAGAAACAGTTTCGGTCTCTGATGAGAAATGAAAAAGCGTTCATTTACAGGCGAGTGTGACTCGTGAATCAGACAGCCAATCAAAGCTTCAAACTTGTTCTGGTGGAAGAACCATCTCTGGCCAATGAAATAATATTTTAGAGCAACATGGTGAAATAGAGTCAAATGGGCCAAACATAGCGCAGATGCAGGGCGTGTCGATAAATACTTTTTGAAACAAACTTTCCATTGTCCCTTTTCACAGAGTTGCTGGATATTCTTCATCGGTCGGCTCTGCCTCCATAGTTCATGCACTTGATTGCGAAAAGCATTTTATTTTTCTCTGCAAGGAAGCAGCAGGCATTTCAATTTTTGATAAAGGTATTTGTATTGCGTATGGTCATATGTGTTTAGCTATAAAGAAATCAGAGTATGAAAGCCTGCAGGTCGTACCGGTAGGTTGGGCACTTGGGCAGCCACTTCCTCATTTATGACCTTAATCTATGGATAACTTAATGACACCCTAAAACCGCTATTGGTTGGAAAGACACATGGTAAATAGGAACTGACCACCCGCTCTTCTGAATGTAAGCCTTGTCCTTCATTGAACCTAGAGAGAGAGCAGAGAGGAAAGAGCCGAAGCGAGAGGCCAATTCTCCCCCCAAATATCAGTCTAAATTCCAGCAGGTTGGGGTTGTTTCGTTTCTTTCAGCCACCATCAAGGGCGGTTTTGTATGGAAGTCATGCAGTGTCGAATCTTGGTCAACAAAAAATTGTGAATGGCTTATTTGAGCTGCGTGAGGTTTATTTTATCAAATCTACGTTTTGTAATGCTTTAAGTTGTTACGAGGGTACTGATAATAAGTTTGGACACGTGGACATCCCCGGTAACCTTTGGGAAAAAACACTATCGGAGTTGTCTCGAGCTGATATGTATATGCATGACATGAGGCTAGTTTAGAATAGCATTCCCTCGCAATCTGAATACAGGGCGGTTGGACCATCCAACAACCCTCCATTAAATATTTAAAAAATGTATAAAATAATGATGTATCCCCAATTCTAAAAGAGAGGAATTAGGCAGGAGCTTGACAGCTAAAAGCAGGTTGATTTATTAAGCTAGATACTAGATCAAAGAAATGGGATTAGTGATTGTGAGGAAACTAAACATTTATTTTCCCACCGTTGCCCGCTTGTGGACAATGACTCCCATTGTTAGGGTGGAGAGACAGTATCTTGTCAGTAGATCCCATAATAAATATACTTTGGGGGAGAGCATACAGAGAGAGAGCGAAGTGAGAAAGAATTGAGATAAAGCACCACACACAGTGTAGTGGAGAAGGATCGGCGGGAGAGAGAGAGAGAGAGAGAGAGCGCCAGAGCAGGCTGTTGTCATAGGTACAGAAAGGACAATCACTGCTCAGAGCAGAAGAGGCATGGGCAGGTATGAAACCATAACTTGACAATAAAACCAATTAGTCTCTTGTAGGCTACTTTTCGTCATTTTATTATCAAAAGGACATGTGGTATCATTTCTATTAAAACTGGTGAATCTACTTTTCAGTGACATTACACTTGACAGTCCATGCACTGAGAGAACGAGGACAGAAATTGAAATGGCACAACAGAGAGTTTTTAGTAGCTTGAAGCAAATTTACAAATGCCGAGAAATGGATTCAGTCACTGCATGAAGCGAAGCGAATGGCTCTACACCCCATGCTAGAACAATTTAATTGATTTTGGTGATTTTTCTGGATGGGGCAGAGAGGGGCGAGGCAGTGGAATTTGGAAAATCATCTTTGGAAAAATGTAATAGCAAAATAGGGGTCATTAGAAGTTCTTTACGTTGGACTGGTTTGAAGGTTTGAGAGAGGGTAAGTGTTTGGTCTCTGCTAGCTTTTGCAGGCGCTCAGGTCATATTTTTTGAAGTAACCTTTATGTTAACAAGAAGACATATTGAGATCTTAGCTCTCTTTTCAAATGTGCCCTGTATAATACAACATAAATACACACACCATTATACACAAAGTACACTATATATACAAAATTATTTAGGTGATTCGGGCTATTTTCAGCCACACCGTTTGCTGACAGGTAACAACAATTGCAGCACACAGCCATTTGCAATCCTCCATAGACAAACATTAGCAGTAGGCATGGCCTTAAATTGAAGAGCTCAGGACTCTTCACGTGGGCACCGTCATAGGATGCCAGCTTTCCAACAAGTCAAGTGTCAAATGTCTGTCCTTGCTAGAGCTGCTGTCAAATGTAAGTGCTGTATGTGAAAAATGGAAATGTCTAAAAGAGCAACAACGGCCTCAGCTGGGCCAAGTGGCAGGACCACACAAGCTCACAGAACAGGAACGCCCGAGTGCTGAAGTGCATAGCGCGTATAAATACGTTGGTCTCGGTTGCAACACTCACTACTGAGATCCCAAACGGCCTCTGGAAGGCAACGTCAGCACAATAACTGCTTGTCGGATGCTTCTATGAAATGGGTTTCCCCATGGCAAAAGCAGCCACACACAAGTTGATGAATCACCACTTCACCAACTGGCCGTCCAACGGATGAATCTGGTTTGGCGGATGCCAGGAGAATGCTACCTGCCCCAGATGCATAGGGCCAACTGTAAAGTTTGGTGCAGGAGGAATAAGGGTTCTGGGGCTATTTTTTCATGGTTCGGCTAGGCCCCTATATACCAGTGAAGGGAAATCTTAACGCTCCAGCATACAATTGACATTCTAGATGATTCTGTGCTTTCTAACATTTGTGGACAAACAGTTTGGGGGAAAGCCCTTTCCTGTTTCAGCATGGACAATGCCCATGTTGCTATTACGGCCTTGTGTAGTCTTCTTGTTTTGATTTATTATGTTATTGAGCGTCAACTGAAATATACATTCACATAGTAGTTCAGACCCCTTACTCAGGCACTTTGTTGACGTCCACCTTTGGCAACGATTTACAGCCTCGACTATTCCTTTGGTATGAACACTGATAAGCTTGGCACACCTGTATTTGGGGAGTCTCTCCATTCTTCTCTGCAGATCCTCTCAAGCTCCTGTCAGGTTGGATGGGAGTGTCGCCTTGCCACAGCTATTTTCAGGTCCCTCCAGAGATGTTTGATTGGGTTCAGTCTGGGCTCTTGCTGGGCCACTCAAGACATTCAGAGACTTGTTCCCGAGGGCCATATCCCGCGTTGTCGGTGGCTGTGTGCTTAGGCGTCTTTGTCCTGTTGGGAAAGTGAACCTTCGCCACCAGTCTGGGTCCTGACGCTTCTGGAGCAGGTTTCATCAAAGGATCTCTTTTGTACTTTGCTCCGGTCATTCTTTTCCCTAATTCCTGACTAATCTCCAAATTCCCTGCCGCTGAAAACATCCCCACAAGCATGGTGCTGCCACCAAGGCATTCACCGTACGGATGGCTGCCAGGTTCCTTTCAGACCTTGACACTTGGCATTCAAGCGTAAAGAGTTCAAGGTGGTTGAGTCATCAGACCAGAGAATCTTGTTTCTTATTAGGTGCCTTGGCAAACCTCCAAGAGGAGCTGTCATGTTGGCCTTTTTACTGAGGAGTCGGCTTCCTCCTGCCACTCTACCATAATGGTCTGATTGTTGTGGAAGTTGTGTCAGAGATGTTGTCCTTCTGGAAGGTTTCTCCCAGTCTCCAACAGAGGGAAACTCTGGAGCTCTGTTAGAAGTGACTTGGCACATCTGGAAGGGCTCTCTATGCTCATTGCGGAGGTCAGCTTAGAGTTTGGGTTCCAAACTTCTTCCATTTAAGAATTATGGAGGCCACTTTGTGTTCTTGCTTTGCTGCAAGTTTCAGCCTTCCCCAGAGCTCAACACAATCCTGTTCAGAATCTACCGGACAATTCTTCCAACCTATGGCTTGGTTTTTTGCTCTGACATGCACTGTCAACTGTGGGCCTTATAATAGACAGGTGTGTACCTTTCCAAAATCATTTCCAATTAATTGAATTTACCCAGGTGACTGCACAAGTTGTAGAAACATTTCAAGGATAGTATGGAAACCAGGATCAACCTGAGCTCAATTTCGAGTCTCATAGCAAAGGGTCTGAATATCTTATGGATTCATAAGGTATTTCTGTTTATTATTTTTTAATACATTCCGTAAAAATTCTAAAAACCTTTTTGCTTCTTGTCATTTATGGGTATTGTGTTAGATTATCCTGAGGAGTTTTGTTTAATTTAATTTAATCCATTTTTTAAATAAAGCTGTAACTGTAAGCAAATGTGGAAAAGGTTTCCAAAGTCACTGTATAACATACCAGGTTTCAAAAGTTTGGAACATACTCATTCAAGGCGTCTTTCTTTCATTTTTACTATTTTCGTAAGTTGTAGAATAGAGTGAAGGATCACCTGAAATGCATTCAATTTAAACAGGTGTGCCTATGTTAAAATTATTGTTGAATTTCTTTCCTTCTTTAATGTTGTGGAGCCAATCAGTTGTGGTACTGTGACCAAGTAGCGGTGGAGGACAGAAAAATAGTCCCTATTTGGTAAAAGACCAAGTTTGATATTATAGGCAAGAACAGCTTTAAATATGTAAAGAGAAACCACAGTCCTCATTACTTTATTAATACATGAGAGTGCAATTCAATCCAGAAAATTTCAAGAACTTTGAAAAGTTCTTCAAGTGCAGTCGCAAAACAACCATCAAGCGCTATGATGAAACTCGTTCTCATCAGGACTGCCACAGGAATGGAAGACCCCGAGTACCTCTGCTCTGCAGGATGATAAATTCATTAGATTTTAACTACGCCTCAGATTGCTGCCCAAATAAAATGCTTCACAGAGTTCAATGTTTAGAGGAGACTGCGGGAATAAGGCCCTTCAGGTCTTCGAATTGCTTCCAAAGAAACAACTTACTAAAGGACACCAATAATAGAAGGACTTGCTTGGGCAAGAAACATGAGCAATGGGCATTGTAGAGCAGTGGAATTCTGTCCTTTGTTCTGATTGAGGGTGCAAATTAGAGATGTTTGGTTCCAACCGCCGTGGTCTTTTGTGAGACGGTAGAGGCAGGGTGAACGGATGATTCTCCGCCATTTGTGGTTCCCACCATGAGGCAAGAGAGGGAAGGGGGGAAAAGGTTTTACATTGAAATAAATGCTGTCGGGTGCATTTGCTCTGTTGCGTTATTCTTGTGTTTCACCACCATCTTGAGTTGACGTGTGTGTCAAATGTGATTTATGCTTATTATTCACTGCTAACACACTCTATATGTATCACGGAAGACGTATATGGGACATAACCTACTCGCTATTCCTCATGCTCCAGTGTCTGCTCTCTCTCCCTCTCTTGCCGACTCAGCGTCCACTCAGGCGTCGCCATGTCTCCGGCTTATGGTTTGGTGTGACTTTTCTTAGTGCGGGACTGTAGTATTGCCAGTGGATTCAATCCAGTTGTGTGTTTGTTGGGTTCCATTAGTTACCCCTCAGCCTCACCAAAACGAGTTGACTCTCTAATAGACACACCAAAAAATTGGCTCTATCAGGCACTCAGGTTGAGGCTCCAGTGTTGTGATTAAGGTTGAATGGTGGGAACTCCTAGTATGTGCAGTGTGTAACATCATGAACGTGGAAGACATTGAACCGGTGGCGCGTCCTGTGTCCTCACGGAGAGGTCTCGGAGAGTGAGAGTATCACGGACCAGAGCCACTGTAGCCGCACCTTAAACGGTTATTGATCCACTGAACTGGCATACAAGCACTTGACATGTAACCTACTTAGCCAACACCCACACATGAAACTCGAGTCAATGCCGACAGTGCTCTCCAGCGAGGGTAGAATTAAAGCATGGAGGGAGCACAGTGCCTCACCTCGTCAGGCCCACATCTCTATTCATTATCAAGCGCCTGTGAGGGCGTTTGCACCAAAGAAACATAGCCTACCCATCACAGGGTTTTACCTCGAGCCATAACTGGAACCCTATGGCAACCATGGTGCATAACCACAACCCAGTGTTTGCTACCTCTAGCGTCCATCTGGCTTAAAAGAGCCCAGCAGGGGAGATACCTCCCCCCGCATAGCCCAGCCATCCTCCATCAGGTCCATCGCGCGATCGAACGATGCTCACCTCGTGTGCATCTGCACACATTTGACATAACTCCTCTCTACATCAGGCACAGGCAGCGGCCAGCTGCACAGAACCACAGGACTACGGAACATGATGGAGGTCGTGGTGATGGCATTATGACACTGTTCAGCAAAAGTAGGATAAAGCTTGCTGAGACCCGAGAGCGAACAGTTGCCACAAGACATACCCAGAATACGAGGTAATGCTATACTCTATCTCAAGGCCCTGTATCCAGTGTTTGCGTGCTCCTCAAATCAAATGCTCACAGGCGCGACCTCTATACCTCTGAACTGGAGCAAAGGCTGGACTGGCCTACGCTAACATAACAGGCATGAACTGAACTGGCAGATGATTCATATGGTTTGAATGGGAAGTGGCATTGCACACAAAGCTTATTATAAATCTTTACTTTGATCTCAACAATAACTTATTTGAGTTTAATGAATAATGACTCAAGTTTCTAACTGCAATCATCATACTGGTGCTAGACCTTTACACTAACGTCAACATCCCTTATTATCCTCGAGGTGGGATATTATTTCTTCCGGCATAACTCACTACCCTCTTTCCCTTCACATAATAGTTATTATGGATTCCAGTGAATAATGGGTCCCATTCCCTCCAAAAACATTTGGTCTCCCAAGCCAGGCATGGTATTACATCATCTCCTTTTCCATAATGACCTTGCAAAGGATTCCCCAAGCGAGCGCTCATATCGGTATTCTCCACTCTCACCATCTTCAGCTCTCTATGATTTGTGCCGTACATATCTTTTCTTGCATGGATGCTACTCTCATACTATCGTAACTATTGTGTTTGATTTGCTGGCTAATAGATTATTAGAGAGGTTTGTCGATATCGGTAGCCAACAACTTGTGCGCTTATTATAGTGTGTAGCTAGCTAGTATTAAACTATTGAAACAATTTATCTGGTACATTAACAATTGACAAAGATCTAGTGTCCTTAGTGCTCATGCCCTTGACGGCTATAGAGGCACAACCGAGCTACTCCTCGAGCTCAACAACTCGCTCACAATTTTAACCACAGTCCATGAATGCGTGCAACTGGCCTAGATCAGATCTAGGCTGATTCGTTACCTCTCGCAATTTCAGTCCCCGCAATATATGACTATATTCCTGTAATGCAGATGGGTCAGTGATTGTTCGCGAGGCGGGTATCCCAGAATTCAATGCCGACTATATCAGACTCGAACTACCTTAGTGGCCAACTGCTTCCTACGCATCACATACTCACCAGCTTGAGCCTACTCATAACTCGACAATTGTATCTGGACCACCACTGCTGATTTTTGGCAGCAAGAGTTTTTTGGTATTAGCTCACACGCCTATAGTAGCAGTGGCAAAGAGTGAAAAAATTCATGTCCTGATGCAATTTAGTTGCACTCCTCCAGCATGTTAATAGGTTTGGGAAAACTCCGTTTCAAGATTACAATAGTTGCGGTGATATATATAAGCCTGAACATCCTTCCTCCAGCTTTTGCTATGCACATACACCTGATTATGATTTCCCTCGCTTTGTGTTTTCCGGGTGATTATTTACCTTGTATTATATGTTATTACCCAATGTGTAACTCTGAGTAGTTGTTGGTTCTGAGTTCAAACAGGCTCCTTAGTGCTCTCTTACTTTCCCCTCTCTAATTGCATGGGGCCAGGTCGCCATAAGTGTGCGCAATTTAGCGATCCTTGGTGATGCCTACAATTCGCCTACACTTGAGTATAAAATTTAAGAGTGTTTGATATAGATATAAACAACTTTTTATTTAGATAATAACTAATACAATAAAATTACACATAAGTGTGTAAATGATTTCTATCATGGAGATTTATCTTTGCACAGTCATAACTCTATTACAACATATCAATCCCCTCATATTATATCGACAAAGTGAGCCAAATGCACTGCATTCCTTGATTTATTGCTGATATTTATAAAATTAAGTGATTACGCAATACTGATATTAAATGATATAAGATAAGTATATCCTAGACTCCGATTCATACTAGTGACCATGTGGTTGAGAAAGACCGGTTGTGCGAAGCTAGTCACCAGCCACTCTGTGTTAGTCTTTGATTGTGGGTATCGACACTATCAAGCTTAGCACACCTGTATTATTATATGATGTATTAGCTTCTCGCGCGATTATGCATATTTCTGCAGATGTGCTCTCTGCGAAGCCTCTTCTGTCGAATGTGGAAGTGGAGAGCGATGGCTCGACCACAGCTAATGTTTTCAAAGGTTCATCCTGGTACCTCGTCAGACTCGGACCATCAACTCAAAATGCTTAAATACTGACATACCCGGATGTAATAAGATGTTGTGGGCTCTGTGCATCGAGGTCAACAACAATCTACTACAACATTGTGAAGAACATTCAGAGAATACTCTGTTCCACCGGACAGGCTACACCTCGTGGTGAAAACTTATAAGCTCCGGTTGATCTTTGCCTCTAGATCAACTGATTAAACTCGCTCAATACTCACACTTCCAGCATATAGCACCGAGCTCGAAAAAGATTACCACTATTCTCCCATCCCACAACATGATTAATGTTGCACTCCCCAATTGCGCATTCACTCCAGTACGTGTGTGAATCTGTGCCAAGGTTCTTGCCAACCGGGAAACAGTGCGCCCTCTCTCAGGCAACGGCACCAGCGAAGTTCCAGACACCAGGACCGAGCGAACTCCTCTCGAGAGTATGTCATGGTCTGACAGCAGTGGCTATTAAGATGTGACCCTCTTTCGAACACAAAGCTACACCACAAGACGAGCCTCGAAGCTTGTCAATGTACCATGGTTATTTCTAGTATCGAAGCTTGGTTTGTGTCTGGCCTCCCACTCTACCATTAAAGCAAGGTTCCGGAGGTTGGTGGAATGATTGAAACAGACATAGAGAGTTGGCAGTATCTTTTCTAGGCTAGCATGTGTCTCCCATCTCCACAGAGGAATCTGGCGTAGGACATTCATCTCTCTTAGAACCTTGCGAAAGACGCATTCAGGACCTTAATTGGTCACCTCCCTCTAGACCACCGAAGGCTCTCACGCGTTTCACCCATGCTACATGGGTGCCTTTCCAAGTTTGGTCCAGTGACTTCAACAGCACAGTTAGGATATAGACATCATGAGGAAGTGTACTTGGAATGGTTATCGCCAACTTTTTGTTACACTATTAGAAAATTTCAGAGAGAAGGCGGCACTGTTAGTTAATGTAGAGTCATTTGCTGACGGGATCTTCTCTCTCAAATGGCTCGAGAGCAGGTTCCATAATGTATGGCAGCTTTAACTCCTTTCTCCCAGCTTTGTACATGGTACTCACACATTGCTGTCTCAGAGTTCTCCGGACAATTCCTTTCAAGTGACCTTATGCCTGTGTTCACTCCTCTCTCTAGCAACTGGGTTCCCTGTCGGGACCTAATATAGGACAGGTGTGTACCTTTCCAAATCATTTCCAAATTAATTGATTTAACCGCAGGTGGACTCCAAGTTGTAGAAACATCTCAAGGATAGTAGCATGGGTACAGAAGATTTTATATTACCGATTAACATCGAGAGCGTTAATGGTCAATATAAGCAGGGTGAAAGATTGACAACACCTCTATCAAAGAGGCATTTCACAGGGTCTTCTGAGTGAGAAGTAGGTAGGTAAAAGCTAGTGCTCCATAGCACTCCTTATGGGCATTCATAGATAAATGCAGTCCACAAATGTACGATAATCTCCAACAAACTCAGATATAGGGAAAAGGTATATGACTGGAACTACTTTCTCAACTACTCGAGAGCGCAGTGCCAAGAGAGTACACTTTTATCAACTGGAGGTCAAATATGCTGCTCCCATTCAGGAGGAGGATTAATTCACTCCACTAACGGTTAGTTGTACAGAGAGTAGGGACCTCTCTTATTTACTATCCTCCCATTCAAATGAACATGTATGGAGAGCCATGCATTAAATGATGGATTTGAGAGAAGCTAAGTGAGTGTAATAACGTTCCCCACAGGACCTTACAATACCTATGACTGTTGACTGAATTAGTTAATGGTGCTCTGCTTCTACCTCCACACCTCCAGGACCGGTCTCCTCCAGGCACTCCTTACAGCCATACCTGCACATCTCTAGGACGCTCGTATAACGCCTTCCCATAATACTGGTCCGAGGACCTGTCCCATTCGCCTGATCCAGGGCCTTCTTAGCTCCGTAACGCTCCACCATCTGCATCCATAGGAGGTCCTCTGGATGAGACCGGTTCATGGAGCGTCTCCTTCGCGAGGATGATGACCTCCGCAGGCGATGTACAGCTTCCATTGAAAGTAGATCCTTTGCGAGGATGTGGTCTGTAAGCAGATCTCATTTTAAAACCTGATGTCATCAAGAGATGCTCTGACCATAGTTTCCTGGAAGGTATGGCAGTACCTGGACGCTTCCAGGGACGATATACTAGCGATCCTAGAGAACTCTCGCCTATACAAGGCCTGTGAGCGAGGTAACCTGCTCTCACCTTCTGTCCGGTTACGGCAGTGCTATGTCCATAAACTTGACAGCCAGGTACTCCATATGTGCACGGTAGGACTCCCTGAAGCTCATGGATGACATCCAGTATTTGTCCACACCTCGCAGTATAGAATGCCTATCATGAGCTCATGGCTATAGCGCACCTCTAATACGGTACCGAGTGACCTGGCCATCCGGTACTCGTTCATGACCTTCATACTGCTACATCTCCATACCTTCCAGCACCTCCATATCTCCACACCTCCAGGACATCCATTACCTCCACACCTCCAGGACCTATATACGTCCATAACTCCAGGTCCTCCATACCTCAGGACCTCCTTACATCCATATCTCCACACCTCCATGACCTATACTACTACACACCCAACTACCTCAGGACCTCCATACCTCCATGACCTTCATACTGCTACACCTCCATACCTCCAGGACCTCCATACCTCCATGACCTTCATACTGCTACACCTCCATACCTCCAGGCATCTTCCATACCTCACAGACTCCATACCTCCATGACCTTCATACCTCCAGCACCTCCATGTCTCCATACCTCCAGGACCTCTCCATACTCCCAGAACCTCCATGTCTCCATACCTCCAGAACTCCATTATCTCCCATACTCCAGGACCTCCATACCTCCATGTCTCCATACCTCCAGGAAA
>NC_036872.1:29469154-29479963 GCF_002910315.2 Salvelinus sp. IW2-2015 | reverse complement strand
ACCTCCACACCTCCATGACCTTCATACTGCAACATCTCCATACCTTCAGCACCTCCATATCTCCAAACCTCCAGCACCTCCATACCTCCATGACCTTCATACTGCTACACCTCCATACCTCCAGCATCTCCATGTCTCCATACCTCACGGACCTCCATACCGCCATACCTTCATGCCCCCCAGGACCTCCATACTGCCATATCTCCATACTGTAACAATGTACGCTGAGAGTCGGGAAGCAAGTTCAGGGAGTGAATACATTTAATGAATAAATTAACAAAACAAGAAACACAAACAGCGCACTGACATGAAACAGGAACAATGACGACTGGGGAAGAAACCAAARGGAGTTACATATAAAGGGCAGGTAATCAAGGAGGTGATGGAGTCCAGGTGAGTGTCATTATGCGCGTAACGCTGGTGACAGGTGTGCTCCCTAACGAGCAGCCTGGTGACCTAGAGGCAGGAGAGGGAGCACATGKGACACATACCTTCATATCTCCATACCTCCAGGACTTCCATACCTCCAGGACTTCCATACCTTCATACCTCCAGGACCATGGACTGATGTAAGAACGGCTGTGGTGTTAAAAGAGTAGGAGAAGAAGATGAATGTGGCGTGATCGTTCATTGACTACGATAATAACAATAAGCATGCAGCCAGGAATGGATGAATCACTATTTTTAAAAGCATGCATCTAAATTGACATGTTTTAGTTAGTATCCAATATGGTCATGTTTTCAGTAGTTCTCTTGATCATACTTTACAACTTACATTCAGATTWATTTTTTTGCTGCTAATTCAATCAATGCAAAAATATTCAACATAATATTTATCCTGTATCCAGTATCCTATTCTGAATACTGCATAAGTCTGATTACAAAGTATCATGTGTTCCTGAATGTACCACCTTAATCTCACAAGCTCTGCCTGGATTGTACTGTTTTCTCTGGGCTGCAATCTCATTCTGAACCACCCAGTCCTCTGGTGTGTTCAACGTGCACTAAATAAGGAAATATTTAAACCCTTACCCTTCTGGCCGGAGAGCCGAAGGGTTTGGACACATGTCTGTGAAATACTGTCTCCATCCACAGSGCAGAGAGACAATATTACCTATATTGTGCTCTACTTTTAATCAGGTCTCTGGTCAAAATAAGTGCACTATATAGGCAATAGTGTTCCATTTGAGATACAGCCAATAGTTTGGCACTGGTAGCAGCCAGCTAATTAAAATAGTCATGTGCAATGTTTAATGCATGACCTTTCTGTTGGCATTAGAACACAAAGGTGATGAACTAACGCAATAACTGTGCTGAACAAGGTCAATCTTCTCAACATAATCTCTCTTCATTCCTGCTGGGAGGGGGGGGGGGGGGGTAATGTCATGCATCTTTAATCATGTTGTTACTATGCTCACATAGAGGAAAGGGAGAGAAGAACATATACACTGGAGGGAGAGTAGATTTGGAGGAATCGGGTCAAGGAGAAAGCAAATACCTACATTTGGTTTTCACTCTAATAAAAGCCTATTCAATGATTCAAGGACTTGTTATTGACAATGTTTGCTTTCATAATGCAGCACAGCACAGCTATTTATCACCGTCCCTTGAATTCTCATTGCAGTGTGCAGTGTCATTAAAACCAACCAAAAACAACCAACAACAACATTTTTCTTGGCCCACCACAATTAGCTGTTCCGCATAAACAGAGCGATTTCACAGCAATCTACAGGCTTGTAGACCCACTCTCAGATCTCTGAACAATATTGACCATTGGTAACCTCTGAACATAATCAAAATAGTTGTTCATTAATTCTAAGTGCAATAATTACTCTCCACCCTCAAAATGTCCAATTACGCTCCCCATGAAGTAGCTGCTAAAGCAAAGACAATTATGCCATCCACATAATAAGCATACAAACAAATGACGAAAAGCCATTTCATCCTGCACCTTCACTTTAACTGATTAGGTTGTTTCAAGATTTCAAGCAMACATTGTATCTAATGACTTAGGACAATTGTCTAATTAAGACACAGAAATTCTAACATTTACGTAGAGCAGCACTCCTCAATCTGTTTCCACCCACATTTAACCAATACATGTGTGTCAGAAAAATTGTGGGGTGGGTTGTACTGTAAACATAGAAGATAAAAAGGTAAATGTTGTGTAGATCAAGTGAATACAAAATAGGCACTACTGACCGTTGTCTTAATCGTATAATTCTACACCTTAGCTAAAATGGCTCATTGTAGTTAGTAAACATACAACAGTGGCATGCAGTGTGTGTGAATTAAATATATTATCATGTGCAACACACAACTCATTTTAATATTTCCAAGGGGTGATATGCACAAAGAGATATGTGCTCCCTCTGGAGTCCTAACAGCCTTGATAACTGCAGCCCAGTGGTCACTACAGCTGGGGGCCTCAGATAAACCATGAAAGACAGCTGGGGGCCAGGGCTGGGGGCCAGGGCTGGGGATGCTGGAACCCCAACACAGCATGCACTCCTCCCCACCACCCCCACCACTGCTGCCTCAGTCCCTTTTAAGTGGCTGTTTGTGGATTAAAAGGATGGACAAGCTGACAGAGGGGCTGTGCGTCCAAAATTGCACCCTATTCCATATTTATTGCGCTTACTGTAAATAGGGAATAAGCTGATGAGAGTGAACTCAAAATGAAACCTGTGCCAGCATGGTTTGGCACCTTGTCTCTTGGCTGAGTATTTATTTTATCCCCTTTTCTCTCATCATAAAAAAAAAACCTATATTATGTACTCTCCAATATAATATCTTAACTTCACTGGATTAGGGTAAATAAACTCTGAATAAACTCAGAGTAGAATCCCCTCAAGAGTTCTTAAACTAACAGAGACAGGAGGCAGTATGTGAGTCTGCAGTGAGTGAGTTTGCAATTAAAAGCTAATTAGCTTCCAAAGATGCATTTTTCCCCTGTCAACAAATTAACATAAAGAAGTGCTTCAGCTTCTGTCTAACAAACACTAGCAGTGCAGAAGATGAAGCCTCTGCATTTTTCTTCCTGTGTTTTAGTCACTCTCTAATCCCATCAAATTGTCCTGTGCTTTTTTATTTGTTTTTTTGGAATGAGATTTGCTTGCATCTTGGGTTTACCTGCCCGCAGGATGGGCATCTGAGAATGTACTGGTTGGTGATTACTTACTGTACATGCACATGCACACACAAACACGCAAACACACACTCAAACACATATGCAAACACACAAATACACACACTACTATCCAGAGCTGACAAACATCTTGGAGCGTAAATTCACACAATCCCTCCATAGCCCCTCAGTATCCTACTACACTACACTACAGTATACACGTTTTAATAAATACATAACAAAACAAGAAAGAGGACCTTCAACAGGATAACCTTCGCCCGACAGAGCACATACAGTGCCTTCAGAAAGTATTCACACCCCTTGACTTTTCCACATTTTGTTGTGTTACAAAGTCAGATTATAATGGATATAATTGTCTTTTTTTTTGTCAACGATTTACACACAATATTTTAATGTCAAATCGAATTTTACATTTGTAAAATAAATACTAATATATCTTGATTAATAAGTATTCAATCCACTGAGTCAATACATGTTATAATCACCTTTACAGCTGTGAGTCTTTCTGGGTAAGTCTCTAAGAGCTTTCCACACCTGGATTATGCAACATTTGCCCATTATTATTTTCTAAATTATTCAAGCTCTTTCAAATTGGTTGTTGTCTTGCCATAGATTTTCAAGCAGATTTAAGTTAAAACTGGAACTCTGCCACTCAGGAACATTCACTGTCTTCTTGGTAAGCAACTCCAGTGTAGATTTGGCCTTGTGTTTTAGGTAATGTTTCTGCTGAAAAGTGAATTAATCTTCCAGTGTCTGGTTGAAAGCAAACTTTACCAGGTTTTCCTCTAGGATTTTGCCTATGCTTAACTCCCCAGTCCTTAAGAATTACAAGCATACCCATAACATGGTGCAGCCACCATTATGCTTGAAAATATGGAGAGTGGTGCTCAGTAATGTCTTGTATTGGATTTGCCTCAAACACACTTTGTATCCAGGACAAAAAGTGAATTGCTTTGCCAAATGTTTTGCATTATTACTTTAGTGCCTTGTTACAAACAGGATGCATGTTTTGGAATATTTTTATTCTGTACAGGCTTCCTTCTTTTCACTCTGTCAATTAGGTTAGTATTGTGGAGTAACTAAAATGTTGTTGATCCATCCAAAGTTGTCTCCTGTCACAGCCATTAAACTCTGTAACTGTTTCAAAGTCACCATTGGCCTCATGGTGAAATCCCTGAGTGGTGTCCTTCYTCTCCGGCAACTGAGTTAGGAAGAACGCCTGTATCTTTGTAGTGACTGGGTGTATTGATACATCATCCAAAGTCTAATTATTAACTTCACCATGCTCAAAGGGATATTCAATGTCTACTTTTTTATTTTTCCCCAACAACCTTTAGGTGGCCTTCTTTGCAAAGCATTGGAAATCCTCCCTGGTCTTTGTGGCTGAATCTGTGTTTAAAATTCACTGCTTGACTGAGGGACTTTACAGATAATTGTATGTGTGGGGTACAGAGATGAGGTAGTCATTCAAAAATCATGTTAAACACTATTATTGAGTCCATCGAACTTATTATGTGACTTGTTAAGCAAATGTTCACTCCTGACCTTATTTAAGCTAGCCATAACAAAGGGGTTGAATACTTTCAGCTCAAGACATGTCAGCTTTTAMWTTTTTATTAGAACATTTCCAAAAACATAATTCCACTTTGACATTATGGGGTATCGTGTGTAGGCCAGTAACAAAATATCTAAATTGAATACATTCTATTTAGATAGAATTCAGGATGGAACACATCGAAATTTGGAAAATGCGTGTGAATACTTTCTGAAGACACTTGTTATACAGTGTTATACACAAAATACAATTAAATATCACATTACAGTAAGTTGATACAGTACAGTACCTGTTGGAAAGAGGATTGGGACTGACGGGTGGCTCCGGACTGACGGGCGGCTCTGGCGGTTCAGGACAGACGGGCGGCTCTGGCGGCTCAGGACAGACGGGCGGCTCTGGCGGCTCAGGACAGACGGGAGAACCTGGAGGGAGGAGACGGAGAGACAGCCTGGTGCGTGGCGCTGCCATCGGGCCCACCAGGCTGGGGAGACCTACAGTAGGCCTGGTGCGTGGAGGAGGCACCGGATGGACCGGGCTGTGGGGGAGCACTGGAGCTCTGGTGCGCAGCCTTGGCACCACTCCTCCAGGCTGGATGTCCACTTTAGCCCGGMCCCTCCAGAGTGCAGGCACAGGTTGAACCGGGCTGTGGGTGAGCACTGGAGATCTGGTGCATACTACTCGCACCYCTCCCATAGGCTCAATGCCCACATTCGCCCGGCACGGGCGGAGCGCAGGCATAGGACRCACTGCACCCTCCCAGCGCCCCGGAGACACAGCACGCAGAGCCRGCGCAGGATACCCTGGGCYGAAACGGCGTACCGGAGACCAGATACGCTGAGCTGGCACAACACGCCCTGGCTGGATGCCCACTCTCGCATGGCAC
Organism: Salvelinus sp. IW2-2015; assembly: GCF_002910315.2. Lineage (NCBI taxonomy): Eukaryota > Metazoa > Chordata > Actinopteri > Salmoniformes > Salmonidae > Salvelinus > Salvelinus sp. IW2-2015. The sequence continues at coordinate 29,474,377 of NC_036872.1, read as the reverse complement.
TTGCGGGGGGCTGGCCTATAGCGCTCTGGGCTATGAGCGCGTACTGGCGACACCGTGCGCTCCACCGCATAACACGGTGCCTGACCAGTACAACACTGCTTTCGGTAACCTGACTCTGCCACACTCCCCGTGTGCTCCCCCCCCCCAAAAAGAATTTGAGGGCTGCCTCTCGTGCCTGTTGCGCTGCCGTGCTACCTCCTCATATCGCCGCCGCTCAGCTTTCGCTGCCTCCAGTTCTTCCTTGGGGCAGTGATATTCCCCAGCCTGTGCCCAGGGTCCCTTGCCTTCCAGTATCTCCTCCCAAGTCCAGAACCCTCTGCTCCTGGTTACCACGCTGCTTGGTCCTTTTTTTGGTGGGTGATTCTGTCACGTTCATTGTAGTGAGGAGACCAAAGCGCAGCGTGATGTGAATACATATTTTTAATACAAGACGACTAAACACGAAGAACACTAAACAAACTAACAAAWWAACAAAACRAACGTGAACGCTGTAAACAACGAGTGCAGACATGCAACTTCACATAGACAATCACCCACAATCCTAACTGGAAAATACAACCTAAATAGGATCCCCAATTAGAGACAACGATAAACAGCTGCCTTTGATTGGGAACCAATCTAGGCCACCATTGACCTACATAATGCCTAGACTACACACACACCTAGACATACCCAAAACCCTAGACAAGAAAAAACACACATACCACCCTCGTCACACCCTGACCTAACCAAAATAATAAAGAAAACAAAGATAACTTAGGTCAGGGCGTGACAACATGGTAGTGTTTAGTAGATTATTAGGATTCTGAAATTGAGATAGACCATAAGGCTCTTCAACTATCTGCGATGAATGTTATTTTCTATATGTTCTGCTCCCTGTTACAATACTTTACTACTGTAACATTTCTTGCCATTTCATATAATTTTTTACTCCTTTACGCTATTCAGATACCCAATAAGTAACCTATCTTACAAGATATGACAGCTTTTGTGTCATTTTCTCTCCACATACATAGCTTTAAGTTTGAACACCTCTCTACCTCACTCGCTTTCAGAAAGCAGAATTGCAAGTGCCATAGTATTATAAGGGATTATCCAGAAAACACAGYATCAGAGACAACAGATGGCCATTGAATATCCATGTTTTACAGTTTTTCTCGGTTGTGTTCAAGCATTTTTTGGAACAATGTTGTCGATTTTCAAAAGAGTCCAAAAGAGACAGAACTGCGTTAAAAAATGTTGTTGTCTTCGCAAAACATAAATACATTCATCAAAACTATAGGATACATTCATCAAAAGAACACGATTGCCTGCTAAAATATTAATGTAACTATACTTATCTCTTGAGTCCAAGCAGACAAAAATGTGTCTGTCTTCAAAAATCCAAGTAGACAAATACATTTTCTTTGCAGTCACTAAATCAAGATGATCATAATTCGAAATCACTATCCAAAGGTGCAGAATTATGGGCAATTACTCTCCTTTTATGCATATTTCTCCAAASAATAACATACAAGTCAAATAAAAAATTATTCTTGTTAAAAAATTAAATAAAAAATGTGCACATTGTGTGCAGGATTCATTCATCGGTATCATCACGGTCACTTGCTCCCTCTCCGGCATCTAGGTCACCAGGCTGCTGGTTATGGCGCACACCTGTCACCATCGTTACGCGCATCTTCAGACTCACCTGGACTCCATCACCTCCCTGATTACCTCCCTATATATGTCACTCCCTTTGGTTACTTCCCCAGGCGTTTTTGTTACTGTTCCAGTGTCATGTCTGTGCGTTGTTTGTGTTTCTTGTTTTGTATTTAGTTGCGATTATTTATTTAAACACTCTCAGTGCACTCGTTACAATCACAATCCAATTCCATGTATTCAATATTTAGGTTGGTTTGCTCATAGTTTTGCAGATGTTCCATTGGCGTACAGAAACACAATCCACAATAGAAAKAAGGAAAGGTGAATAGAATGGTGGAACACAACTGAATTGAATGTATAGGCCTCAATCCACACCAAAGCAAAGCTCCATAATGGAAGGAGTAACCCAAAGTTATTTAGAAGTAATCAACTTCCTTCTCTGCACCTCTGCATTTACTCAATATTGTAAAAAATCATAACAGTGAGACAGTCCCCATTTCCTAGATCTTTCCTTATACACTACATGGCCATGCTTGTYGAACATCTCATTCCAATATCATGGGCATTATATTATGACAGTCCCCTTTGCTGCTATAATAGCCACTCTTCTGGGAAGGCTTTGCTGTGGGGACTTGCTTTCGATTCAGCCACAAGTGCATTAGTGAGGTCGGGCACTGATGTTGGGCGATTAGTCCTGGCTCACAGTTGGTGTTCCAATTCATTCCAAAGGTGTTTGATGGGGTTGAGGTCAGGGCTCTGTGCAGGCCAGTCTATTTCTTCCACACCAATCTTGACAAACYATGTCTGTATGGACCTCGCTTTGTGCCCAGGGGCATTGTCATGCTAAAACAGGAAAAGGATGTACTGGGCTGTATTCACTACCCTCTGTAGTGTCTTGTGGTCGAAGGCCAAGCAGTTGCCATACCAGACGGTGATGCAWCCAGTCAGGATGGTCTCGCTGGTGCAACTTTTTGAGGATCTGCCAAATATTTTCAGTCTCCTGAGGGGGAATAGGCATTGTCGAGCCCTCTTCACAATTGTGTTGGTGTGCTTGGACCATGATAGTTTGTTGGTGATGTGGACACCAAGGAACTTGAAGCTCTCAACTTGCTCCACTACAGTCCTGTCGATGAGAATATGGGTGCGTACTTAATGCAGCTGGTGGCACACCAGATACTGACTGTTACTTTTGATTTTGACCCCTCCTTTGTTCAGGGACACATTATTCAATTTCTGTTAGTCACATGTCTGTTGAACTTGTTCAGTTTATGTCTCAGTTGTTGAATCTTGTTATGTTCATAAAGTTTTACACATGTTAAGTTTGCTGAAAAATAAACACAGTTGACAGTGAGAGGACGTTTCTTTTTTTGCTGAGTTTATATAATTCACAAGTGATAAGCTAATATTGTCAACTATCAGACTATTCTTGATTTAAACTTGTCTTCACATATACACTACTGTTCAAAAGTTTGGGGTCACTTAGAAATGTCCTTGTTTTCCATGAAAACATACATGAAATGAGCTGCAAAATGACTAGGAAATATAGTCAAAATTTTGACAAGGTTATAAATAATGATTTTTAATTGAAATAATAATTGTGTCCTTCAAACTTTGCTTTCGTTCAAAGAATTCTCCATTTGCAGCAATTACAGCCTTGCAGACCTTTGGCATTCTAGTTGTCAATTTGTTGAGGTAATCTGAAGAGATTTCACTCCATGCTTCCTGAAGCACCTCCCACAAGTTGGATTGGTATGATGGGCACTTCTTACGTACCATACGGTCAAGCTGCTCCCACAACAGCCCAATAAGGTTGAGATTTTTTCTGCGTCTTATGAATATTCTTCTTTGTGATCCGAACACCTCAAACTTAGATTTGTCTGTCCATAACACTTTTTTTCCAATCTTCCTCTGTCCAGTGTCTGTTCTTTTGCGCATCTTAATATTTTTATTTTTATTGGCCAGTCTGAGATATGGCTTTTTCTTTGCAACTCTGCCTAGAAGGCGCAATCCGGAGTTGCCTCTTTACTGTTGGCGTGAGACTGGTGTTTTGTGGGTACTATTTAATGAAGCTGCCAGATGAGGACTTGTGAACTGTCTTTTTTTCAAAATAGACACTCTAATGTACTTGTCCTCTTGCTCAGTTGTGCACCAGGGCTCCACTCCTCTTTCTCGCATGGAATAGCCTTCATTTCTAAGATCAAGAATAGACTGACGAGTTTCAGAAGAAAAGTCTTTGTTTTGGCCATTTTGAGCCTGTAATCAGTCCCACAAATGCTGATTCTCAGATACTCAACTACTCTAGAGAATGCCAGTTTTTTATTGCTTCATTAAAACTTCTTTGGGATAGGGGGCACTATTTTCCACTTTGGGATAAAATCGTGCCCAATTTAAACGGCCTCATACTCTATTCTAGATCGTACAATATGCATATTATTATTACTATTGGATAGAAAACACTCTCAAGTTTCTAAAACCGTTTGAATTATATCTATGAGTAAAACAGAACTCATTTGCAGCAAACTTCCTGTCAGGAAGTGAAAAATCTGAAATCGAGGCTCTGTTCCAGGGCCTTCCTATTCATCTTGCTTGAAATCTATGGATATACATGCACTTCATACGCCTTCACTAGATGTAACAGGCAGTGAGAGGTGAAATGGGGTGTCTAGCTAGATCTGAGGTCGAATAAGAGCTCTTGGAATGACGTGACCCCAAATTTCTTTTGTCCAGCAAGGGCGGGAAGAACCTGGATTGCCTCTGAAAAGCTTTCGGTATAGACAGCAATATCTCCGGCTTTGATTTTATTTGATACATGTGATAATATCATCGTAAAGTATGTTTTTTCAATATAGTTTTATCAGATTATTGAAAGTTTATCGGGAGTTTTGGCGTTTTCCATTCTCTGCGTTTGGTGAAGATGGACGCTTCGCGCCACTTGGCTAGCTTTGGTTGCTAATTTGACAGGAGAAAAGGACATTCTAAAAACCAAACAACGATTATTCTGGACAAAGGACCCTTGTACAAGATTCTGATGGAAGCTCAGCAAAGTAGGAACCATTTATGATGTTATTTGTTATGCTGGTGAATGAGGACCAAAAGCGACGTAATAGAAACAGAGTCTTTATTCCAGTCTTAAACACCAATGATTCTCCTGGATATTATCAAAGGTAAATCCAAAACAGGAAACGAAATCTCTCGTCAGTAGAGAGGAACGACTGGAGACGCGACCACAGACTGCAGGTCGCTTCAGGAAGGCCAGGCCGTAGCTGACATAGACACCTGCTCACACGCAGCATCTGAAGAAGGCAAAAACACGACAGGGCGGAACAAGGACACAGAACAGCAAACATCAAACAAGAATCCGACAAGGACAGAAGCGGAAAACAGAGGGAGAAATAGGGCCTCTAATCAGGGGCAAAATAGGGGACAGGTGTGAAAGAGTAAATGAGGTCGTTAGGAGAATGAAGAACAGCTGGGAGCAGGAACGGAACGATAGAGAGAGAGAGCGGGAGAGGAGAGAGGGAGGAGGAGAGAGAGGGAGGAGGAGAGAGAGGGTAGAAAGAGGGAAAGAACCTAATAAGA
>NC_036872.1:29448122-29469129 GCF_002910315.2 Salvelinus sp. IW2-2015 | reverse complement strand
CCTCCAGCGCATGGGCTCAGTCTCTGAGCCGATGGGAGGAGATGGTTGAGATGCGGAGAGGGAAAACACCGTTTAACGCGAGCTCCTCTTCCCGAGCTCGGTGACGGAGATCTACCGTCGTTCTATGCGGATGGCGAGTGCAATCAAAGAGGTCCACGCTGGAAGGAACCTCCCGGGAGAGAATCTCATCCTTAACCTCAGCGTGGAGTCCCTCCAAAAACGAGCGAGCAACGCCGGCTCGTTCCAGTCAACTGGATGCAGCAAGAGTGCGAAACTCTATAGAGTAACCGTTATGGATCGATCACCTTGACATAGGGAAGCCAGGGCCCTGGAAGCCTCCTTCCCAAAAACTGAACGCATCAAAACCCGTATCATCTCCTCTTTAAAGTTCTGATAAACGTTAGAACACTCAGCCCTTGCCTCCCAGATAGCTGTGCCCCACTCCCGAGCCCGACCAGTAAGGAGTGATATGACGTAAGCGATCCGAGCTCTCTCTCTTGAGTATGTGTTGGGCTGGAGAGAGAACACAATACACACTTGGGTGAGAAAGGAGCGAACTCAGTTGGCTGCCCAGAGTACATGGTGGGTTATTAATCCTAGGTTCCGAGACTCGTAGACCAGGAAGTAGCTGTGGCACGAGACGAAGACTCTGAAACTGTCCTGAGAGATCGGAGACGTGAGCGGCCAGGGTCTCAACGGCATGACGAGCAGGCAGACAATCCTGCTCGTGTCTGCCGAGCATTGCTCCCTGGACTCGACGGCAGTGTTGCGAGAATCCGTAGTCGCTGGGTCCATTCGGGGGTCGGATTCTTTCTGTTATGCTGGTGAATGAGGACCCAAAAGCGACGTAATAGAACAGAGTCTTTATTCCAGTCTTAAACAAACAATGATTCTCCTGGATATTATCAAAGGTAAATCCAAAACAGGAAACTGAAATCCTCTCGGCAGTAGAGAGGAACGACTGGAGACGCGACCACAGACTGCAGGTCGCTTCAGGAAGGCACGGCCGTAGCTGACATAGACACCTGCTCACACGCAGCATCTGAAGAAGGCAAAAACACGACAGGGCGGAACAAGGACACAGAACAGCAAACATCAAACAAGAATCCGACAAGGACAGAAGCGGAAAACAGAGGGAGAAATAGGGACTCTAATCAGAGGGCAAAATAGGGACAGGTGTGAAAGAGTAAATGGAGTCGTTAGGAGAATGAGAAACAGCTGGGAGCAGGAACGGAACGATAGAGAGAGAGGAGGAGGGAGAGGGAGAGAGGGAGGAGGAGAGAGAGGGATAGAAAGAGGGAAAGAACCTAATAAGACCAGCAGAGGGAGCACAGGGACAAGACATGATGATCAAAGACAAAACATGACAGTTATTTCGTATTTCTGTGGAAAATGTTTAGTACTATTTTCCGCCCTCATTGCAGGCGCTGTCTCGCTATAACGTAAGCTGTATGTCGTACAAGTTACTTTTAGAATTCTAACACGGCGATTGCATTAAGAACTAGTGTATCTTTCATTTGCTGTACAACATGTATTTTTAGTAAAGTGTATGATGAGTTCTTTGATTAGATTAGGTGAGTGTCAGAAATATATCCGGATAATTTTGTGCAGTTTGGCTACGTATTCACATTGTAAAACCACGATTTGTACCGCTAAATATGCACATTTTCGAACAAAACATATATGTATTGTGTAATATGATGTTATAGGACTGTCATCTGATGAAGTTTGTCAAGGTTAGTGAATAAATTATATATTTTGCTGTTTTTTTTCGCTATCGCTACCTTTGCGGTGAATGAATGCGGTTGTGTGGTTGGCTATTGTAGTAAGCTATATAATGCTATATTGTGTTTTCGCTGTAAAACACTTAAAAATCTGAAAAATTTGGCTGGATTCACAAGATGTTTGTCTTTCATTTGCTGTACACCATGTATTTTTCATAAATGTTTTATGATGGTATTAGGTATTTCACGTTGGTCTCTGTAATTGTTCTAACTGCTTTTTTGGTGATTTGTGATGTAGCTGCCAAAGTAAAACTATGATTACCTGAAATATGCAAATTTTTCGAACAAAACATAGATTTATTGTATAACATGTATAAGACTGTCATCTGATGAAGTTGTTTTCTGGTTAGTTGACTAATTCTATCTCTATTTGGGGGTTTTGTGCAAGCTACCTGTGCTGTGAAAGAAATGTCTGTGCTTTTTTGTATTTGGTGGTGAGCTAACATAAATATACGTGGTGTTTTCGCTGTAAAACATTTAAAAAATCGGACATGTTGGCTGTATTCACAAGATGTTTATCTTTCATTTGCTGTATTGGACTTGTGTAATGTGTGAAAGTTAATATTTCTAAAAAAAAAAAATTGAATGCGGGCCGCTTTCAGTGGAATGTGGGGGGGTTCCGCTAGCGGACCGGGGCTAGACAGGTTAATCAGGACAACAGTTTTCAGCTGTGCTAACATAATTGCAAAAGGGTTTTCTAATGATCAATTAGGCTTTTTTAAAATTGATTAAACTAGGGTTAGCTGTTACACAACATGCCATTGGAACACAGGAGTTGATGGTTGCTGATAATTCAGCCTCTGTACGCCTATGTAGATATTCCTAAAAAAATCAGCCGTTTCCAGCTACAATAGTCATTTACAACATTAACCCTTTCATGCGTGATTCCAAATATCTCTTACGGTCGCCCCAGCGTGAGTTTTTTTATGCACGTGATATTAGAACGTTCTCTCCATTCCAGAATGTGTTTGTTATGTAACAGTACATTTCATCCGCGCTGCCCTCAAACAAAAGCACGCAGCTGTTTTATTTGTCAATTTTAATTATTTCTAACAAGTTTTTTATTTCTAATAACAGTTTTAAATGAGGTGTGTTCCGCCTCATTCATTCACATAAAAGTAGTCATTTTTACTTTTGCGACCAATTAATTTTTTGACATTTCTGACCCGGACAAATTCCCCAAACACTTCTCAATTGTGTGTTGCAGGACAATTTACTCATCTGCCGTCCTGCATACAGTGTTCATATTATTCCACCTGTCGCCTGCATCCGAAATCAAAGTTGTGTTTTCTTACCAATAATACCTTTGGAAATGTGTGCGTTTCTATCAAAGTTCCTTATTACGTTATAATAGTTTCGGCATGTCGTGTTATGTCGTTTCTACTGTAGCATCATGTTTTTGTGTATAATTCCTTATAACCGCGGACACGCGATGTAACGTTACTCATTTCATAACATTTATGGTGTTATACTCAATGCTTAGGTAAGCTAGCTACATTTCCTCCTATTAGCTCTGGAAAACAATGCTAATTGCGTCAGGGAGGTATTAGCATGTGTTGATTTTGAAGCTACCCTGGCCTATGACTCCCAAGTGGCACAGCGTCTCAGTGCTAGAGGCGTCACTCAGACACCCATCTTCAATCAAGACTGCGTTTCTATCAAAGTAAGTGCCTAATTACGTTATGTTTCGTGTTATACCGTTTCTACTATAGCTCACTGTGTGAATGGGGCATAATATATTTGTATATATTCCTTATAACCGCGGACACGCGAGGTAACGTTACTCACCTTTATGGTGTTATATTCAATCGTGCTTATGTAGCTAGTTACATTATTCTATTAGTTCTGTAAAACAATGCTAAATGCGTCAGAAGTATGGCATGTTGTAATTGACGCTACCCTGGAAAAATTGAAAAATATCTTATACCACTTGGTCGTTTTCTGAGTGCATTCCACAAAGCTGTTTATCATCCACTGCCCCCATTTTGAGGTAATGATCAAGCACGCAGTCTGGTTTCATGTTTCTCTGTCTGGTTTTGTTTCCTCTCCCGTCAGGTGGTCCACCTTCCCTGTGGCCGACATGGTTGCTGTATGGACATTGGAAGAAGGACATGGACGTCTCGTTTGTCATGCCACTTTACTGCCAGTGTTAACATTTCTTTTTTATAATGGGTCATTTAGGATGGTAGTAGCGTTGATGAAATGCAGTCATAGCAGCGAAACTAGAAAGCAGTCTTTACTGTCACCAGGAATGTATACATTTCACTAATGTGGTTGTCCCCCACTCCTGGCTCTCTCTTATCCTGTAGCTCCAAGGCATAGCGATTGGTCTCTACTATGTCTCCCACCAGCTCCTCTGTCAGAAACAACTTGAAGCACTCTGCCTCAGTTGGAATTGGCAAGGGGCGTTGCACTCCAGACTGGGACTCATCAAAGCAAACACAGGCCAGGAGGGGTGAAACAGCAGGGCCAGGAGGGGTGAAATGACTGGTGGCCTTCCAGCTACCACAGAACTCCTGCTACTTCATCCACTGTTGGTATGCCTCCATCACACCAGCATCTTCAAAGGGAACTGGGACTTTGTCAGTGGACAAGGGAAATTCAATTCAGGGTCTCAATGGCTACAAGGTTGGGGGGCAGCTCCTCACTGGCACTGTCAGAATCTGATTCCTGACTTTCATACTCAGACTCATTGTCAGAATTTTAAAAAATCTCCAGAATTTCCACATTTGTTTGTTGTCTCCTTTTGAAAGACATTGCTAATGCTTCAGCTCATCTCACTAGCTACATACATAAACAACAACACTGAATGGTTTAGGCAGACATGGGCAAACTACGGCCCCGGGCCACATACGGCCCGTTAGGCTTTTTAATCCGGCCCGCCGAACTTGTCCAAATTATAGTAAAAACCTCATTTTTTTCCCCTTTCCCTGCAATGCCCACGTTTCCCCAATAGATGGCGCACTCAAACACATTGACCGTTGTTGGAGTGGCGCGTATTTCTCTTTATTTCACTTTAATTTTCACTTCGTTTCACGTCACCATTAAGCCCTCTGTGAAAATGAGTGGACCAAAGAGAAGGAAAGTGGACAGCGAATGCCGAGTGTTTAATAAGGAGTGGACAACAAAATACTTCTTCACTGAAGTCCGATCAACGGCTGTATGTCTGATATGCCAAGAAGCTTGTGCGGTTTTCAAAGAGTACAATATCAGCCGTCACTTTGCCACGAAGCATGCAAAACTATGCTAGCAAGCAGTCAACACAAGAACGGGCGGCTACTGCTCAGAGGTTGCAGCTAATTTACAGAGTCAACAGAACTTTTCAGCCGACAAACTGCAATTCAAGAGTCAAGTACCAAGGCAAGTTATTTGCTGGCATTCAAATAGCAAAAGCTAGCAAGCCTTTCTCCGAAGGCGAGTTTTTGAAAGAGTGCATGGTAGAGACAGCAGGTCTCTTGTGTCCGGAGAGCAAAGCCAAGTTTGAAAAAATCAGTTTAGCACGCAGGACAGTGACTCGCCGCGTGGAACTGATTGACGAAGATATAGTCAGCGAGTTAAACAAAAAGGCGGAGTCCTTAAGTTATATTCACTTAGCACTGGATGAAAGTAACGACATAAAGACACTGCTCAGCCCCTAATTTTTATCCGAGGGATTAACGACAGTTTTGAGATAACGGAGGAGCTTTGAGCAGGAATCACTGAAAGGGAAAACGCGAGGAGAGGACTTAATGAACAGGTGTCTTGCTGTCATCGAGATATGAAGCTACCTTGGAGTAACTTGCCAATGTCACCACGTAGGATCGCCAAATTTAACTGGAAAAACATCGGGCTGCCTGAAAAGAATCCAGGATAAAGTGGAAAGAAGAAAACCCTGACAGGATGTTATTTTACTTCACTGCATCATTCATCAGGAGTCCTCTGTGTAAGTCTGTATTGCAGCTTAATCACGTCGTGGATCAGTTGTAAAACTTGTTAACTTCATACGAGCAAGGGGACTTAATCATCGTCAGTTCATTACGTTCCTGAGAAGAACTAATGCGGATCACCCAGGACCTACTTTACACTCTCGCGTCCGCTGGTTAAGTTTGGGGAAAGTGTTTCAACGAGTCTGGAGCTCAAAACGAGATTCGCTCATTTTTTTATTTAATGGAAATCCGAAGAATTCCCGAGCTGAGCCGACACAAACTGGCTTTGTGACTTTGCGTTGCGTGGACATATTTTCACACATGAATGAGCTGAAACGTGAAGCTACAGGGAAAGATCAGTTTGCGCACGACATGTACACAAATGTGAGAGCCTCTCAAATCCAAGCTGGTTTATTCTCCAGGCAAATGTCAAACAAAATCTTTCGCACATTTCCCCACACTAGCCGTGCAGAAAGAGGCCGCCCGAAATGCGAAGAAATACTGCAAATCACTGGACGATCTGCACAGAGAATTTTGCCGTCGGTTTCTGTGATTTTGAAAAAATTGACAAGTCACTTCAACTGGTGTCCTGTCCCCTGTCACAAGACCCCGAATCCAGCACCGCAGGAGCTGCAATTGGAACTGATCGATCTTCAGTCTGACTCGTCTCAAAGAGAAGTTCAAGTCTCTTAAACTGAATGACTTTACGCTTCACTTAACGAGACCGCGTTTCCAAACCTCCGGAGAACGGCGCAGAAGATGCTGGTTGTTGTTTGCTCGCTCGAGCAAGTCGCAAAAGACGACATCAGCGTAGACTAATGAGACTTCGCGTCAAATCAACAAAGCCATCACAGATCCAAGTTAACTGACCAACACCTAGATCTGTCCCTGAGAATTCCCACAACAAAACAACTCCAGACTTGAGCACTGCAAAAAAGGAGACCAACAACACTGTTCCCACTGAAATGGTGAGTTTTCTGCTGTTTATGAAAAAAAATGCATATGGAAAGTTTGGAAGTGCGTCTTTTAATTAAGAGCAATGCGCATTTACGCACAGCAGCGGTACAGTAGCTTTATTAACACGCCGCACATCGCTCTAATTAAATTTAAATTTCAGCTGCAGTAGGATATTTAATACAGCCTATGTCTGTGTGCTTGGCAACCGATACACGTGTACTGTTTGCGCGTGAAGCGAGGGCGTCAGTGCGAGTTTGTAGAGCGCGCGGTCAGGACAATCCATCCATGATTTGCGGAGTTTAACACAAGTAGATATTTATTGAGCTTGAGTATTCGTTGTGTAATAAATGTTTTGAATGTTGAAAGTGATTCCATTTTCAATAAATGTTGATTTCTTTACTTTGCACCTTCGATTGAAACTTAACTTAAAAAATAAAAACAGACGCAATCTTGATAAATCACAGTGCGTATGTTATTTTAATCTATTTACATTTCCTCATCCCGGTATCTGCGAAATAGTATGTAAATGCCATATCTTGCATATTCCTTGAGACAAATTTATAACTGATAAGGCTATTTTTCACATTTGAAGACAGTAATAAATTGGTTGTAGTGTTCTTACTGTGCTATGAGGTTTGCACACACTACATTTAATGCTTTAGTATATCCGGCCCAAACACTCCCTCCAAATGCTCCTGGCCCGGCCCCTCTGTCAAATTTTAGAACCCATTGTGGCCCGCAGTCAAAAAGTTTGGCCCACCCCTGGTTTAGAGTGAGAGGGTACGTGGTTGACTGGCCGCACGCGCCACTTGTATCAATAAATTCACTATCAGAAAATGTTTTGTGTGGCAAATATTGTGTATTTACGGTTTTATTCACATGTTTCAAATCTAGGTGACAAATCATGCATTCCGAGTCTTGCACAGATTGTTAATGGGCACATATTATGTGTGTAAAAATACTTTTTTGAAGGTTGTACTGATTATGAGAGCTAAGCTAATTCCAGCTGGTAGTCATGTTGTTGACGTTCCAATGCATTCTGGGTTCACGTAATCGTCTGTTTGACCAAAGATGTTATAACAAAATGAGGTGAGTAAGAGTTCACTCGTTTTTTGAGGACTTCCGGAAATGAATGGTGGGATGTGAACGACGGTAGACGACACACCCCTTCACATGCATACTATAAACAGACCAAACTCATCTGTCTTCTCTTATTATCTTCGGTTTCTGTGAGGAAAAAAAAATGCATTGCTGCGAGCTGAAACTAACCGTCGGATTACTTCGATTCTAAAAAGTGCTTTACCTAATTATTTCGATCAATGGTGCTCACCCGCTGATGTGATTAATTATACATAATAATGCTATTAGCTAATTCATATTGTAGTTTGTCAGCCGAGAGTTAGAAAATATGACTGCTTGTGTTGGTCAATCTTTCCTCAGCGCTAGGACAAATGTAGCCTACATTTTCCGCGTTAGGAGATTGTGTTATGCTATATATTCTTCTGTGAATATCTGAACATTGAATCCAAAAATAAATGCTCACATTCGACATAACTTTGTAAGGACGGTTTGTGTAAATAGTTTTGAAAAAAGTGTGCCAGCTCAAACGCTGATGTTGCGTCATTCAAACTGCCGTTCTAAACGAGCGTTCTAAATGAGTGTTCTAATCACACGGGTTTGATGTACGCTTCAGGGACCACTGTAGAACGATCACACCCGTGTGATGGTACGTGTGAAAGGTTAACAATGTCTACACTCTATTTCTTTGATCATATTCATGTTATTTTAATGGACAAAAAATTGCTTTTCTTTAAAAAATAAGGACATTTCTAATGACCCCAAACTTTTGAATGGTAGTGTACTAAAGATATATGTGTGAATTTAGTTTGATTAGAATGGACCATTATCATGCACCTGTCTCAACTGGTGCAGGAAAAAAAATGAATAGCAAATGGAGGACGCTTTCCTGTGGTAATTTTCATGCCAGCCAGGTAGGCTATACTTCTGTTGTACATATAAGCAATGTGCTTAATATTTGCTCAAAATTAGAAAAGTTGAGAAATAAATACAGTAGTCCTAGCTTATAGAAAGATGATGGGATCCTCCTCTTTTAATAGAGGCCATCACTCTGATTCCTTGCGCAATTCATACCTGTGGAAATGTTGCATAACATGAGCTCATGGGCTCTCATGAAGTGTTTGAATACATTTTTGATACGTTTTGTACTGATGTCAGAGTGATTAGAGGGACAACAGAGTGCTGAGTACCAGGCAGTTAGCAAGTTTGTAGGCTACTAATGACCATCAGCAGCATCAGAGCTTGGAGAAGCCTAATTACCATGACTAAATGGTCATGTGGAATGTGGCGGTAATATTGTCACCCTAGCTGTAATGAAACAAAATGTGGAAAAAGTCAAGGTGTCTGAATACTTTTCGAATGCACTGTAAGTTACAACCAATACGATTTCTGTCACAATTCATGACAATTGCCAAATGATGATCATTGAGTGTTTCAATAATGGGACTGAACACACATGTAATATGGATTTGACGTGACGCTTGCCCGGCTGGCTGTCACTTGGCTGGGAAGTATTTGATTATGTAAGTAGGGACATTATACCATTAAAATTTGGAACTGACATTTAGTGAAGGGGGGAGGATTAGGAGCAGTGGGGCGGTAAAGAACATTGTGTTTCTTGAAAAGGCTTGGAAGGAGTCGCGTGATAGGAAGGAACAACATAGTTTGTAAGTAGGGTTGCAAAGCTACCTGTATTTACGAGAGTTACCGGAATCTTAAGTAATTTGGGTAATTAACGGAAAATCAATGGCAATCTAATGTACCTTTGTTCATTTATACTTGAATAACTGTAAAATGTTTATAATTAAAAACTGTAATATCTTAGGTTTCACCGAGTTGTTGCTGAACAACGACATGGAAACATACAGCTGGCTGGGTTTTTGTTCCATCGGCAAGATAGAACAGCTGCCTCCAGTAAGACAAGAGGTGGCAGTCTGTGTCTATTTGTAAATACCTGTAACGGTGCTCTAGCTCTTCCTCCTCCTCGGACGAGGAGAGGAGAGAAGGATCGGTGGACCAATACGCAGCGAGGTATGATGACATAATGAATTTATTAAATAAAGACGAAACACGAAGAACACTTGAATAACTTACAAATAAGAAAACGACGTAGACGAACCTGAACATGAACTACATAAAGACACGAAAGAACTCACGAACAGGAATAGACTACATAAAACGAACAAACCGAAACAGTCCCGTGTGGTGCACAGACACAGACACGGAAGCAAATCACCACAAACAACAGTGAGACAGCCAACCTATATAGATTCTCAATCAGAGGAAATGAACAACACCTGTCCCTGATGAGAACCATATAAGGCTAATTAACCAACACACTCCCACATAGAACAAACAACACAGACTGCCCATCCAACTCACGCCCTGACCAACTAAACACATACAAAACAATAGAAAACAGGTCAGGAACGTGACAATACCTGCTGGTGCACAAAATCTAACATTAAGGAAGTCTCAAGGTTTTGCTCGCCTGAGGAAGAGTATCGCATGATGAGCTGTAGACCACACTGTTTACCAAGATCTATATTTTTCGTAGCTGTCCATTTACACCCCAAAGACGCTGGCACTAAGACGGCACTCAAAGAGCTGTATAAGCCAGAAGCAAACAGAAAAATGTTCATCCAGACTTTAATGCAGGGAAACCTAAATCCATTTTACCTCATTTCTACCAGCATGTTAAATGTGCAACCAGAGGGAAAAAAACTCTAGATCACCTTACTCCACACACAGAGACGCGTTCAAAGCTCTCCCTCGCCCTCCATTTGGCAAATTTGACCATAAACTATCCTCCTGATTCCTGTTACAAGCAAAAACTAAAGCAGGAAGCACCAGTGACTCGATCAATAAGGTCAGATGACGCAGATGCTAATATGGTCCGGGATTCTTCCGATGCATTGAGGAGTACACCACATCAGTCACTGGCTTCATCAATAGGAGCATCGATGATGTCGTCCCCACAGTAACCATACGTGCATAACCCAACCAGAAGCCATGGATACAGGCAACATCCGCACTGAGCTAAAAGGTAGAGCTGCCGCTTACAAGGAGCGGGACTCTAACCCGGACGATTATAAGAAATCCCGCTATGCCCTCCAACGAACCATCAAACAGGCAAAGCATCAATACAGGACTAAGATTGAATTGTACTACACCGGCTCCGATGCTCGTCGGATGTGGCAGGGCTTGCAAACTATTACGGACTACAAAGGGAAGCACAGCCGCAAGCTGCCCAGTAACACGAGCCTACAGACGAGTTAAATAACTCCTATGCTCGCTTCGAGGCAAGCAACACTGAAGCATGCTTGAGGCATCAGCTATTCGGACGACTGTGTGATCATGCTCTCCGTAGCCGATGTGAGTAAGACCTTTAAACAGGACAACATTCACAAGGCCGCAGACGGATTACTCCAAGCATGCACTGACCAACTGGCAAGTGTCTTCACTGACATTTTCAACCTGTCTCTGACCGAGTCTGTAATACCAACATGTTTCAAGCAGACCACCATAGTCCTGTGCTCATGAACACCAAGTATCTGCCTAAATGACTACCGACCCGTAGCACTCACATCTGTAGCCATGGAGTTCTTCGAAAGGCTGGTCATGGCTCACATCAACACCATTATCCAAGAAACCCTAGACCCACTCCAATTTCCATACCGCCCCAACAGATCCACAGATGATGCAATCTCTATTGCACTCCACACTGCCCTTTCCCACCTGGACAAAAGAAACCTATGTGAGAATGCTATTCATCAACTACAGCTCAGCGTTCAACACCATAGTGCACTCAAAGCTCATCACTAAGCTAAGAACCCTGGGACAAAAACACCTCCCTCTGCAACTGGATCCTGGACTTCCTGACGGGCCACCCAAGGTGTAAGGGTAGGTAACAACACACCTGCCACGCTGATCCTCAACACGGGGCCACTCAGGGGTGCATGCTCAGTCCCCTCCTGTACTCCCTGTTCACCATGACTGCCATGCCAAGCACACCATTATTAAGTTTGCCGACGACACAACAGTGGTAGGCCTGATCACCGACAACGATGAGACAGCCTATAGGAGGAGGTCAGAGACCTGGCAGTGTGGTGCCAGGATAACGACCTCTCCTCAACGTAATCAAAAACAAGGAGATGATTGTGGACTACAGGAAAGGAGGACCAAGCCTGGTGCATCTCCTCCTCATGGACTGCACCAGATTTGCCAGTTCTTGCTGTGAGATGTTACCCCACTCTTCCACCAAGGCACCTGCAAGTTCCCAGACATTTCTGGGGGAATTGCCCTAGCCCTCACCCTCCGATCCAACAGGTCCTAGATGTGCTGAATGGGACTGAGATCYGGKCTCTTTGCTGGCCATGGCAGAACACTGACATTCCTGTCTTGCAGGAAACCACTCACAGAACGAGCAGTATGGCCGGTGGCATTGTCATGCTGGAGGGTCATGTCAGGATGAGCCTGCAGGAAGGGTACCACATGGAGGAGGATGTCTTCCCTGTAAAGCACAGTGTTGAGATTGCCTGCAATGACAACAAGCTCAGTCCGATGATGCTTTGATACACCGCCCCAAACCATGATGGACCCTCCACCTCCAGAGTACAGGCCTCGGTGTAACGCTCATTCCTTCGATGATAAACTCAAGTCCGACCATCACCCCTGGTGGGACAAAACCGCGACTTGTCAGTGAAGAGCACTTTTTGCCAGTCCTGTCTGGTCCAGCGACGGTGGGTTTGTGCCCATAGGCAACGTTGTTGCCAGTGATGTCTGGTGACGACCTGCCTTACGACAGGCCTACAAGCCCTCAGTCCAGCCTCTCTCAGCCTATTGTGGACAGTCTGAGCACTGATGGAGGGATTGTGCGTTCCTGGTGTAACTCGGGCAGTTGTTGTTGACATCCTGTACCTGTCCTGCAGGTGTGATGTTCGGATGTACCGATCCTGTGCAGGTGTTGTTACACGTGGTCTGCCACTGTGAGGACAATCAACTGTCCGTCCTGTCTCCCTGTAGCACTGTCTTATGCGTCTCACAGTACGGACATTGCAATTTGTTGCCCTGGCCACATCTGCAGTCCTCATGCCTCCTTGCAGCATGCCTAAGGCACGTTCACGCAGATGAGCAGGGGCGAGCCTGACAGGCCGGCCGAAGCATGGGCGCTGGACTACCAGGCTGAGGCGTAGAAGCCCGACGAGCCGGCTGCGTATAATGATGGTGACAGGTGTGAGTAATGAAGGGCAGCCTGGCGCCCTCGAGCGCCAGAGAGGAGAAGCGGGAACAGGCGTGATTACTAATGGAACTGCTGTGTGCGGATTGCTCTGCTTTTAATGTGAAGAAATAGCCTAGTAGTTTATCAACATCTTAAGCTAAACGTTCTGATCTGTTGCGTCAGCCACATTGCATAAAACGTTTTTTTGATGCTAGTGGTTGTATTAATTTGGGATCTATCACATCCCACAACTGTCCCAGACTATGTTTGGAATATTTATTTCTTGCACAGAATGTAATAGGTCAACTTTTGTTCTATGGGGATAGAAGATTGACATAGGCTTGTGCTTTTGCTGTTTGTTAGTTCTACTCATCTTGTTGGCTGACGAAAAGTAAATGTGGACAGTTCTTCCAATATCTTCAATATGCACCTCGGAATTGGATAAGGACGCACGCAGTTGCGTCCCGGATGTGTCTGTCTTCACTTGTAGCCTGTGAGAAATACCAGATCACGTGATGAAGAGCCGTGTGARTGAGAAGTGCATTGGTGCAGGCAGCACTCAGGGAGAAAGGCTGCAAAAGGCATGGATGTCAAAGGTGTTTACGGGAGGCGAAGTCAGGTGCAGGAGAGCAGAGTGTAGTGAACAGGTGCACTTTAATTCCGTTCCAAAATACACAGCACATAAAAACAATAATGTGCCAAAAACACGGAACATGACAAAAATAAAGCGCCCAACAATAATGCACAATACCAAACAAACAATGGGAAACAGAGGGCTAAATACATGTAGAATGATTAGGAAATGAAAACCAGGTGTGTATGGGACAAGGCAAAACAAATGGACATATTTTAAAAATGGAGCGGCGAAGGCTAGAAAGCCAGTGACGTCGAACGCCACCCGAACAAGGAGAGGAGCCGACTTCGGCGGAAGTCGTGACAATGGATTTGTTTAGGGTGCATTATGGACACACAAAGGGGATGCCGCTGGGAAATTCGAAGCATTATCAAGTGCTTCTCAAATTGTGAATGAGAGACTGACGAAGTGTGTACAGCCTGCGCAAAAAAACAAAGCAGAACTCATGCCTTTCAAGCAACTTTTTTCAAATCATCATTAGAGTCGCATCATGCAGCCTTACAATGTATTAAAAATCTAAACATACAGCCCAATGTTTGTAGAACAACTAARGTTACATTAGTAACTCTCAATTAAGCATATAGGAGTACTTGTTTCTTTGTTAACTGCTCAACACAGAATAGCCTCATGTGCGCACTCCCTCAAATCGTTTGGAGAAAATATCCTTTCTATTTTATTCAGCTTTGTTCAATTGTATTCTTCATACTATAAAATAATATAAAATAATGCCACAGAATTCTAAGCAAATCTTGTTTGCTCAATGAACTAGTGTAGCCCACAGCCATATGGTATAGCCAGATCAGGACCTAACATAAGCACAACCCAGAGTATGCTATTCTGTTCTTCTGAAATASACTACATTTTCTACACATCATGTTTCTTTAGACCTGTCTAAAATAAATAATGGATTTATTATGAAGGTGTAGTATATATTACATGGATTTATTAGACTTTTTAAAATGTAGATGTTCCAAAGGTCTGCATCATTGGTTTGTAGKCTGTGTGTGGAAGCCAGGAGACGCTAAATGTGTTCATGTTAATTCACGGTAAATTACTGAGACCGACAGTTATTTGCTTGACAATCACCGGCTGACAAAATTTTGTGACCACAACAGCCCTAATTACAGCCGTAATCTAAAATGTATTCTATAATGTATTGAATACTTTATACTGACAAAACATATTTTTTTGCATATTTATAAGAAATACTTAACTGAAATATTACATTTACATAAGTATTCAGAACCTTACTGTATTTTTTCTCTGCAGATCCTCTCAAGCTCTGTCAGGTTGGATGGGGAGCGTCACTGCAAAGCTATTTTCAGGTCTTTCTTGAGATGTTCGATAGGGTTCAAGTCCCTGCTCTGTCTGGACCACTCAAGGACATTCAGAGACTTGTYCCGAAGCCACTCCTGCGTTGCCTTGCCTGTGTGCTTAGGGGTCGTTGTCCTGTTAGAAGTGAACCTTCACCCCAATCTGAGGTCCTAAGCGTTCTGGAGAAGGTTTTCATCAAGGATMTCTCTGTACTTTGCTCCGTTCATCTTTCCCTCTGTTCTCTGTTTGTCTGTTGCCAGTTCATTTTGTTTCTTCATTTTGTTTCTTCAAGCCTACCAGTGTTTTTCCCGTGTTCCTTTCTGTCTCTAGTTTCTGTTTTCTAGCTTTCTGTTTTCTAGTTTTCTAGCTTCTGCCTGGCCTGACACTAAACCTGCCTGTCGTTCTGTACCGTCTAGAGACAGAAAGGAGCACAGGAAAAGATGCTGCTAGACTTCACAAAACAAAACGAACTGGCAACAGACTAACAGAGAACACAGGTATAAATACACTGGGGATAATGAGGAAGATGGGCGACACCGGGAGGGGGGTGGAGACAAGCACAAAGACAGGTGAAACAGATCAGGGTGTGACACCCTTGATCCTGACTAGTCTCCCAGTCCATGCCGCTGAAAAACATCCCCACAGCATGATGCTGTCACCACCATGCTTCACCGTAGGGATGGTGCCAGGTTTCCTCCAGACGTGAAGCTTGGCATTCAGGCCAAAGAGTTAAATCTTGGTTTCATCAGACCAGATGATCTTGTTTCTTATRGTCTGAGAGTATTTAGGTGCCTTTTGGCAAACTCCAAGCAGGCTGTCATGTGCCTTTTACTGAGTAATGGCCTCCGTCTGGCCACTGTACCATAGAGGCCTAATTGGTGGAGTGCTGCAGAGATGGCTGTCCTTCTGGAAGGCTCTCCCATCTCCACAGAGAAACTCTGGAGCTCTGTTAGAGTGACCATCGGGTTCTTGGTCACCTCCCTTCTCCCCCGATTGCTCAGTTTGGCCCGGCGGCCAGCTTTAGGAAKAGTCTTGGTGGTTACTAACCTCTTCCATTTAAGAATGATTGAGGCCACTGTGTTCTTGGCGACCTTCAATGCTGCACATATTTTTTGGTACCCTTCCCCAGATCTGTGCCACGACACAATCCTGTCTCGGAGCTCTACGGACAATTCCTTTGACCTCGTGGCTTGGTTYATGCTCTGACATGCATTGTCAACTGTGGACTTCAATCAAGTTGTAGAAACATCTCAAGGATGATCATTGGAAACACGATGCACCTGAGCTCAGTTTCGAATCTCAAAACAATGGGTCTGAATACTTAAGTAAATAAGGTATTTCTGTTTTTTATTTTTAATACATTTGCAAACATTTCTAAAAACCTGTTTGGGGCATATTTGTATMAATTTTAGAATAAGGCTGTAGGGGTCTGAATACCTTCCGAATGCACTGTATAACATATCAGTACACAGYAGCATGAAGTTATGTATTTGATCGTTTTTATCTCTAGTAAATAAAAAATACTGTTTTCATGACATCTTGGCCACATACAATTATTTTAGTTCTCATATGGGCTCTGGCATCTGTCCACGCAGTACCTCCTTAAACAAATGCATTGCTTGTCCTGGCTAGACTCACTAAAGTATTTTGTATTGGCAGTCTTGATCATCAATATTACAAAGAAACGAAGACAAACAAACTTAAAACAGAGTCAGCCCATGACAGCGGTCCTTTGAGATCGAGAGCTGCAAGGGAAGATTTCAAGATCAAGCACAAGATAATCACCAACAAGGATGGCGGCTGACTTTGAACATCATTGTGGAAAGGCAGCCAGTGTGTGAAACTAGAATGGAAGTTGAGGACAATTTGTCGCCCTTTCAGATGCTGAAAAGCACTTTGTAAAATCATCCAGTCTTCAAGGCTTAGCCTAATCACAGTGGACACCTGTTTGTACAAACATAACTTCACAAATAGTATTCCTACAGTATTTGTTTCCCTACAGGCACATACAGTACAGTTTGTTGTCCAGGGAAGTAGTTACAGTATATTTCTTAGTGTTGACAACCAACCGTACATCAATCCTGTACTGCATGTACAGTAGTAGAGTTTCCACAACAGTGTCAGTACCTGCACGGTTCTGTATGCCAGAAAATGCCAGATGTTTTTTGTTGACTCAGAATAGGACAAACACAACTAAATAAATCAGTTAGATTGTGGAAACATCCACTTATGACTGTGAAGATGAAAATAACATAAAACAGGTTTTAGATCAACACACAGTTAACTAATGTTCGGTGCAGTGATGCTGTAACTGAGGTCTGTCCCTGGCAATCCATTAGAATTTCAATATGAGATTATCAAAGCCAATACCCTTGCAATTAGGTCTTAATATCAAATAACTTGTCTGCCCTTCCTCTGGAAAGGAATAGAAACTAAGAAGAAGAGATGTCACTCACGTTGATCCTTCCTGAATATTGATTGGATATGGTATTATCTCTTGGCAGTGAATGAAGGTCAACTCCATTGTATCAAGTAATGGCTTTGACAATACTTGTGTTGTGACAAGGCTTCATTGTTGTATTTTCTATCCGCTGGAGTAAGACACTGAGGGTTTGACAAACTGAAAGTCATACTTTCTATATTGATTATTCAGACTAATGTTTTATAAAGTGCGTTCCAATTTTATTAATGATCCTTTTTCTATGAAGATGTTWAAAAAAATATAAGGATAACATCTATATTGTAAACAATGCTTATTGTAAAGAAGTAAYGTGATGTGCGGATTAAGAATACCTCAAGTTAGCACGTGACAGGTTAATGAAACCTTAAATGAAAAATGTGTCTCAAATGGCAGCCTATTCCCTACATAGGGCAGTACTTTTGACCAGGGACCATAGGGAAGGGTGCCATTTGTGATGTCACCATGTGGTTCACAACTCAGCCTCTAAACCTGCCATTCACACCTTATAATATAACCGAATATGTAAAATATGAACATTCACTCTGCTTGCCACTTGCCATCTCAACACATAATTATGTCACATGTCAATCTGCCAATCTGGTCATCATCAGCAGGTTATGCTGGAGAGAGGCTTTCCCTTTCTCTCTGTTGCATGCTGTTTGCTGTAGTAGGAAATCAGCAGTTTTCTATGACTGTACAGCAGGATTCTATGACTGTACAGCGGGATTCTATGACTCTACAGCGGGATTCTATGACTACACAGTCATAGAATTCTATGACTACACAGTCACTGTACAGTCATAGAATCCCGCTGTACAGTAGTAGAATCCCGCTGTATAGTCATAGAATCCCGCTGTACAGTCACAGAATCAAATCAAATTGCATTAGTCACATGCGCCGAATACAACAGGTGTAGACCTTACAGTGAAATGCTTACTTATGAGCCCCTGACCAACAATGCAGTTTAAAAAAAATACGGAAAAGAATAAGAGATAAAAGTAACAAGTAATTAAAGAGCAGCAGTAAAATAACAATAGTGACACTATATACAGGAGGGTACCGAAACAGAGTCAATGTGCGGGGGCACCGGTTAGTTGAGGTAGTATGTACAGTACATGTAGGTAGAGTTATTAAAGTGACTATGCAAAGATGACAACAGAGAGTAGCAGAGGTGTAAAGAGGGTGTGTTTGTGTGGGGAGGGGGGCACTGCAAATAGTCTGGGTAGCAATTTGACTAGATGTTCAGGAGTCTTATGGCTTGGAGGTAGAATCTGTTTAAAAGCCTTTCGGACCTAGACTTGGCGCTCCGGTTCCTCTTGCTGTGCGGTAGCAGAGAGAACAGTCTATAACTAGAGTGGCTGGGGTCTTTCACAATTTGTAGGGCTTTCCTCTGACACCGCCTAGAATAGAGGTGCTGGATGGCTGGAAGCTTGGCCCCAGTGATGTACTGGGCCGTTCGCACTACCCTCTGTAGTGCCTTGCGGTTGGAGGCCGAGCAGTTGCCATACCAGGCAGTGATGCAACCAGTCAGGATGCTCTCGATGGTGCAGCTGTAGAACCTTTTGAGGATCTGAGGACCCATGCCAAATCTTTTCAGTCTCCTGAGGGGGAATAGGTTTTGTTGTGCCCTCTTCACGACTGTCTTGGTGTGCTTGGACCATTTTAGTTTGTTGTTGATGTGGAACTTGAAGTTCTCAACCTGCTCYACTGCAGCGCCATCGATGAGAATGGGGGCGTGCTCAGTCCTCTTTTTCCTGTAGTCCACAATCATCTCCTTTGTCTTGATCACGTTGAGGGAGAGGTTGTTGTCCTGGCACCACACGGCCAGGTCTCTGACCTCCTCCCTATAGGCTGTCTCATCGTTGTTCAGGCCTACCAYTGTTGTGTCATTAGCAAACGTAATGATGGTGTTGGAGTTGTGACTGGCCGTGCAGTCATGAGTGAACAGGGAGTTCAGGAGGGAACTGAGCATGCACCCCTGAAGGGCCCCTGTGTTGAGGATCAGCTTGGTGGATGTGTTGTTACCTACCCTTACCACCTGGGAGCGGCCCATCAGGATGTCCAGGATCCAGTTTCAGAGGGAGGTGTTTAGTCCCAGGGTCCTTAGCTTAGTGATGAGCTTTGAGGGCACTATGGTGTTGAACGCTGAGCTGTAGTCAATGACTAGCATTCTCGCATAGATGTTCCTTTTGTCCAGGTTGGAAAGATAAGTTTGGAGTGCAATAGAGATTGCATCATCTGTGCATCTGTTTGAGCGGTATGCAAATTGGAGTGGGTMTAGGGTTTCTGGGATAATGGTCTTAATGTGAGCCAGGCAGGTTACCTTAGTGCTCTTGAGCACAGGGACTATGGTGGTCTGCTTGAAGCATGTTGGTATTACAGACTCGCACAGGGAGAGGTTGAAMATGTCTGTGAAGACACCTGCCAGTTGGTGCCCAGTTGGTGCCAGTTGACACCTGCCAGCGCATGCCCGGAGCAAAAGGTCCTGGTAATCCRTCTGGCCCAGTGGCCTTGTGAATGTTGACCTGTTTATCCTCGATGCACTTATTGATAAAGCCAGTGACTGATGTGGTGTACTCCTCAATGCTAACGGAAGAATCCCGGAACATATTCCATTCTGTGCTAGCAAAACAGTCCT
Organism: Salvelinus sp. IW2-2015; assembly: GCF_002910315.2. Taxonomy (NCBI): domain Eukaryota; kingdom Metazoa; phylum Chordata; class Actinopteri; order Salmoniformes; family Salmonidae; genus Salvelinus; species Salvelinus sp. IW2-2015. The sequence continues at coordinate 29,449,138 of NC_036872.1, read as the reverse complement.
GTAGTTTAGCATCTGCTTCATCTGACCACTTTTTTTATAGACCGAGTCACTGGTGCTTTCTGCCTTAATTTTTGCTTGTAAGCAGGAATCAGGAAGATAGAATTATGGTCAGATTTGCCAAATGGAGAGCGAGGGAGAGATTTTTAGGCGTCTCTGTGTGTGGAGTAAAAGTGATCTAGAATTTTTTTTCCCTCTGGTTGCGCATTTAACATGCTGATAGAAATTAGGTAAAACTGATTTAAGTTTCCCTGCATTAAAGTCCCCGGCCACTAGGAGCRCCGCCTCTGGGTGAGTGGTTTCCTGTTTGCCTATTTCCTTATACAGCTGACTCAGGGCAGTCTTAGTGCCAGCGTCCATCTGTGGTCGTAAAAAAACAGGCACAATTTCGTTTTATGAACACTCTCTTTGTGTGTGGTCAAATCAAATCAAATCAAATGCATTTWTATAGCCCTTCTTACATCAGCTGATATCTCAAAGTGCTGTTCAGAAACCCAGCCTAAAACCCCAAACAGCAAGCAATGCAGGTGTAGAAGCACGGTGGCTAGGAAAAACTCCCTAGAAAGGTCAAAACCTAGGAAGAAACCTAGAGAGGAACCAGGCTATGAGGGGTGGCCAGTCCTCTTCTGGCTGTGCCGGGTGGAGATTATAACAGAACATGGCCAAGATGTTCAAATGTTCATAAATGACCAGCATGGTCAAATAATAATAATCACAGTAGTTGTCGAGGGTGCAGCAAAGTCAGCACTCAGGAGTAAATGTCAGTTGGCTTTTCATGCCGATCATTAAGAGTATCTCTACGCTCCTGCGGTGTCCTAGAGATTGAAACAGCAGGTCTGGGACAGGTAGCACGTCCGGTGAACAGGTCAGGGTTCCATAGCGAAGGCAGAACAGCTGAAACTGGAGCAGCAGCACGGCAGGTGACTGGGGACAGCAAGGAGTCATCATGCCAGGTAGTCCTAAGCATGGTCCTAGGGCTCAGGTCCTCCGAGAGAGAGAAAGAAAGAGAGACAAATAAA
>NC_036872.1:29400305-29448097 GCF_002910315.2 Salvelinus sp. IW2-2015 | reverse complement strand
GCCGGGTGGAGATTATCAACGACCTGGGCCAAGATGTTAAAATGTTCATACATGACCAGCATGGTCAAATAATAATAATCACAGTAGTTGTTCGAGGGTGCAGCAAGTCAGAACCTCAGGAGTAAATGTCAGTTGCTTTTCATAGCCGATCATTAGAGTATCTCTACCTCCTGCGGTGTCCTAGGAATTGAAAACAGCAGGTCTGGACAGGTAGCACGTCCGGTGAACAGGTCAGGGTTCCATAGCGCGAAGGCAGAACAGTGAAACTGGAGCAGCAGCACGGCAGGTGACTGGGACAGCAAGGAGTCATCATGCCAGGTAGTCCTAAGGCATGGTCCTAGGGCTCAGGTCCTCCGAGAGAGAGAAAGAAAGAGAGAAAGAGAGAATTGAGAGAGCATACCTAAATTCACACAGGACACCGGATAAGACAGGAGAAGTACTCAGATATAACAAACTGACCTAGCCCCCGACACATAAACTAATGGCAGCATAAATACTGGAGGCTGAGACAGGAGGGGTCAGGAGACACTCTAGGGACGGCATGAAAGAGCACCAGCAAGCCTGTGACTCAGCCCCTGTAATAGGGTTAGAGGCAGAGAATCCCAGTGGAGAGAGATGAACCGGCCAGGCAGAGACAGCATGAAGTGGTTCGTTGCTCCAGAGCCTTTCGTTCACCTTCAACTCCTGGGCCAGACTATACCTCAATCATATGACCCACTGAAGAGATGAGTCTTCAGTAAAGACTTAAAATTTGAGACCGAGTCTGCGTCTCCCCATGGGTAGGCAGACCATTCCATAAAATGGAGATCTATAGGAGAAAGCCTGCCTCCAGCTGTTTGCTTAGAAATTCTAGGGACAATTAGGAGGCCTGCGTCTTGTGACCGTAGCGTACGTGTAGGTATGTACGGCAGGACCAAATCGGAAAGATAGGTAGGAGCAAGCCCATGTAATGCTTTGTAGGTTAGCAGTAAAACCTTGAAATCAACCCTTGCCTTAACAGGAAGCCAGTGTAGGGAGGCTAGCACTGGATTAATATGATAAAATATTTTGGTTCTAGTCAGGATTCTAGCAGCCGTTTTAGCACTAACTGAAGTTTATTTAGTGCTTTATCCGGGTAGCCGGAAAGTTGAGCATTGCAGTAGTCTAACCTAGAAGTAACAAAAGCATGGATACATTTTCTGCATCATTTTTGGACAGAAAGTTTCAGATCTTTGCAATGTTACGTAGTGGAAAAAAGCTGTCCTTGAAACAGTCTTGATATGTTCGTCAAAAGAGAGGATCAGGTCCAGAGTAACGCCGAGGTCCTTCACAGTTTAATTTGAGACGACTTTACAACCATCAAGATTAATTGTCAGATTCACAGAAGATCTGTTTGTTTCTTGGGACTAGAACACGCATCTCTGTTTTTGTCCGAGTTTAAAAGTAGAACGTTTTCAGCCATCCACTTCCTTATGTCTGAACACAGGCTTCTAGTGAGGGCACTTTTGGGGCTTCAGCATGTTTCATTGAAATGTACAGCTGTGTGTCATCCACATAGCAGTGAAAGTTAACAATATGTTTCGAATGACATCCCCAAGAGGTAAAATATAATAGTGAAAACATAGTGGTCCTAAAACGGAACTGAGGAACACCGAAATTTACAGTTGATTTGTCAGAGGACAAACCATTCACAGAGACAAACTGAAACTGATATCTTTCCGACAGATAAGATCTAAACCAGGCCAGAACTTGTCCGTGTAGACCAATTTGGGTTTCCAATCTCTCCAAAAGAATGTGGTGATCGATGGTATCACAGGCAGCACTAAGGTCTAGGAGCACGAGGACAGATGCAGAGCCTCGGTCTGACGCCATTAAAAGGTAATTTACCACCTTCACAAGTGCAGTCTCAGTGCTATGATGGGGTCTAAAACCAGACTGAAGCATTTCATATACATTGTTTGTCTTCAGGARGGCACAACAGCATTTTCTAACATTTTGAGAGGAATGGAAGATTCGATGTAGGCCGATAGTTTTTTATATTTTCTGGGTCAAGGTTTGGATTTTTCAAGAGAGGCTTTATTACTGCCACTTTTAGTGAGTTTGGTACACATCCGGTGGATAGAGAGCCATTTATTATGTTCAACATAGGAGGGCCAAGCACAGGAAGCAGTTCTTTCAGTTGTTTAGTTGGAATAGGGTCCAGTATGCAGCTTGAAGGTTTAGAGGCCATGATTATTTTCATCATTGTGTCAAGAGATATAGTACTAAAACACTTGAGTGTCTCTCTTGATCCTAGGTCCTGGCAGAGTTGTACAGCTTATCATGAGACAGTTTATCATGAGATACTCCACTTCAGGTGAGCAAAATCTAGAGACTTCCTTAAATTTTGTACACCAGCTGTTGTTTACAAATATACACAGACCCCCCCCCCTCGTCTTACCAGTGTGCTATTCTATCTAGCCGGTGCAGCATATATCCCGCTAGCTGAATGCTTTCCATGTCGTCATTCAGCTACGGTGAAACATAAGATATTACAGTTTTTGATTGGCCGTTGGTAGGATATTCGTGATCGTACCTCATCTAATTTATTGTCCAATGATTGTACKTTGGCAAGTAATATTGATGGTAAGGGCAGATTTCCCACTCCTTACGAGGCACCCGCCCTGTGTCCTCTATACCTGCGTCTCCTTCTCTTGCCAATGACAGGGATTTTGGCCTTGTGCGGTGGAAGCAACGTGGCCCGGGCCTTGCTTAACACCTCCMATAGGTCCTGGTACTCCGCGGGAATGGCAGAGAGGTTTGGGGCACCTTCCGAGCCCCCAGGAAGATGTCCCGGGGAAGGTTGYGCGGACTTCAKGCAATGGGCGTGGCAGAACGGGCTCCAGCCCATGATGGCACAAGTAGACCAGTTAATGAGGGGATTGTGTTGTTGGGGCCAGGAGAATCCCAATACCACAGGAATCGGAGGGGACTTGATGAGCAGGAACTGGATAGCCTCGCTGTGGTTCCCTGACACCCGTAGGTGGATGGGAGTGGTGTTGTGGGTGACTCGGCCTATAGAGWGCCCGCCCAGCGCTCTAATGTCCATGGGAATGTAGAGGAGCTGAGTGGGGATGTTCAGCTCGGACRCCAGGGTAGCGTCCAAAAAACTCTCGTCGGCCCCAGAGTCAATGAGAAWYAGGGGGGATTTGGACTGGTCTCCCCACAGCAGAATGGGGGAAGGGGGATGTAGGAACATTCTCCATATGKCCCACCAGACTCCTTGCTCCTACCGGTGAGCCTGGCTTCTTTAGAGGGCAAGAGGACCCGAAATGACCAAGAGTCCCGCAATGCAGACAACTCTTCGTGTCGATCCTKTATTGCCGCTCCGCTGGCGACAGCCCAGCTCTGCCTAGTGGCATAGGCTCAGGAATTGGTGACTCAGCCGTCTTCGGCAGCCCYCGGGGCAGGTCTGGAAGCCTCGGGTCCTCTCGACAACGAGACCGTTGGGAGCTTCCGGGTTGACTCTGAGGCAAGGAGGGATCCCTGGGCGTGCGAGCAAAGTCGAATTTCCTCTCCCTACATTGTTCCCTTACCTCTTGACGCTAGGGTCATATTATTAATATATTTTTTTATAACGTTCCTAAGGTAAACGGACTATTTCTAGGTCCAGATCGTAGAATATGCATATAATTTACAGTTAGGATAGAAAACACTCCAAAGTTTCCAAACTGTCCAAATATGTCTGTGAGTATAACAAAACTGATTCTGCAGGCGAAAACCTGAGAAAATCTAACCCGGAAGTGTTTTTTGTTTTTAAGATCTGTGTTTCTGGCCCGTCTTTCTTCCATTTAAAGGGGTATCAACCAGATTCCTTTTCCAATGTCTTCCTCGGGCTGTGACCAGGCTTTAGACAAGGTTTCAGGCTTTTATTTTGAAAAATGAGCGAGATTTTAGAAACTAGTCAGGTGTCCTCTGATTAGTTCCTGCGCGCGAGAGAGGTAGCTCTCCATTTTCTTTTTCTCTCTTATTGAATAGGTTACGGTTCGGTTGAAATATTATCGATTATGTTTGTTAAAACAACCTGAGGATTGATTATAAAAACATTTGACATGTTTCTACGAACATTACGGATACTTTTTGGAATTTTCGTCGAACGGAACGAGGCTTTGTTTTCTGAACATAACGCGCAACCCAATGGCGTTTTTTTGTTATAAAAGTAATATTTATCGAACAAAAATAACATTTGTTATGTAACTGGGAGTCTCGTGAGTGCAAACATCCGAAGATTATCAAAGGTAAGCGATTCATTTTATTGCTTTTCTGACATTCGTGACCAAGCTAACCAAGCTAATATAAGGCTAACTGTTCTAGCATTGATTGATACACTCACAAAAGCTTGGATTTCTKTCGCTGTAAAGCATATTTTMAAAATCTGACACGATAGGTGGATTAACAACAAGCTAAGCTGTGTTTTGGTATATTTCACTTGTGATTGCATGATTATAAATATTTTTTGTAATATTCTTTAATCTGATACGTTTGGGAATTTTCTTCTGCCTTTCAGGACCGGAACGAGGCTGTAGTTTTCTGAACATAACACGCAACCCAAATRGCGTTTTTTTGTTATAAAAGTAATATTTATCAAACAAAAATAWMATTTATTGTGTAACTGGGAGTCTCGTGAGTGCAAACATCCGAAGATTATCAAAGGTAAGCGATTAATTTTATTGCTTTTCTGACTTTCGTGACCATGCTAATTTGGGGCTATCTGTTCTAGCATTGATTGATACACTCACAAAAGCTTGGATTTCTTTCGCTGTAAAGCATATTTTCAAAATCTGACACGATAGKTGGATTAATAACAAGCTAAACTGTGTTTTGGTATATTTCACTTGTGATTGCATGATTATAAATATTTTTAGTAATATATTGCGCCCTGCAATTCAGCGGTTGTTTAGGAAAATGATCCCGTAAAAGGGATCCGTAGCGCAGAGAAGTTAATTGCCCAATGATTCGGATGGTCAAAGCGATGAGGGAATCGAGATCCGTAGGTAACTCCTGAGCAGCAAGCTCGTCCGAGATGCTGTGTAGGAACATATTAACCATTGCTTCCTGGTTCCAAGCACTCTCTGCTGCCAACGTGCGGAAATCCACCGCATAGTCAGCCACACTGCAGGAGCCCTGATGAAGCTGGATTAGCCTCCGGGCAGCTTCTCTCCTGGAAAAAGGAGAGAAAAAAAAACTTCTTCACCTCTGCCACGAATCCCTCCAGACTATTGCATATGGCCGGCTGCTGTTCCCATACAGCAGTATCCCAGGTGAGAGCCCTCCCAGACATCAGCGTGATGAGATAGGCTATCTTGGAGTGATCCGAGGGGAAATGAGGACTAAAGCTCGAAAATGAGGGCACACTGAGCAAGAAACACCCGACAGGTGCTCGACTCTCCATTGAAACGGGGCTCCCGAGAAGGTGGGGTGGGCGATGAGACGGCGCTGCTAGCAGCTGGCTTACTGAGGGGCTGTGGGTTTTCCACCGTGGTAGGCTGCCTCTCAGRCAACCCACGGAATTGCTCCAGCAAACCGTCCAATGCCCGGTCATGGAGTTCAGCCAACGTTTGGACCCCTCCATAAGGCCACGAAGCAGTTCCTCATGCCTCCCCATTGTGGCTCCTTGGGAGGAGATGGCATTGCGCAGCTGGCCYGRGTCTGCAGGGTCAGTCGGTGCCAGTTCGTACTATCAGGATAAGGTAAGACCCAGATGCAGACCGTGTCGAAGTAACAATGTTTATTACAACAACAGAGGCAAAGCTACAGGACGGCTGGCAGGCTCAGGGTCAGGTCAGGCTGAGGTCGGAAATCCAGATAGKGGCAAAGGTACAAGACAGCAGGTAGGCTCAGGGTCAGGTGCAGGCAGAGTGGTCAGGCGGGCGGGTTCCGGGTCAAGACAGGCAAGGATCAAAAACCAGGAGGGTGAGAAAAAGAGAGGCTGTGAAAAGACAGGAGCCGACAGGACAAATGCCGGTAAGCTTGACAAACAAGAYGAACTGGCAACAAACAAACAGAAAATACAGGTATAAGTACACAGGGGATAATAGGGAAGATGGGCGACACCTGGAGGGGGGTGGAGACCAGTGATGCCAATTTAGCAATTTTGTTGCTAGATTTAGCAACTTTTCAGACTACCCTGGCAACTTTTTTTTCAAACAGCACCTAGCAACAAATTTAGCTACTTTTAMAAATGTATTTGGAACTTTTAGCAACTTTTGAAAAGTGACTCAAACGCTAAAATGCACACAATTTGCCTCTAAATKACACAAAAACGATGTTCTCTGTCACACACTCAGTCACAACACACGTGCCTGGCKGCAAAAGTGCATTGTGAGTGACGTCAGCAGCATGCRCTCAGCTCATGCACAGGGAGCAGCAGGCCAGCAGCAATTTTAGCAAATTGCAAATCATTGTTGGCTGACTGCAGCAGCAGTAGTACGGGTTYGACGAGCCAAACCCAATGAATWTAGTTGGTCACGAATGTTTGATCTTGAACAGAACKTACAAMATCAATCAACATGTCTCAATCAAAATTGTACAGCCAGGAGTACAGAGAAGAGTGGGAGTCTGTACCTGAACAAATGTCAAATCATATTTTTTGCCGAGCTGGACAGTCAATTTGAGTAACGTTATTGTGTATTCAACGTAATGATGCAGTTTTACGTTATCCCGCAATGACATCACAACGTCATTTAGCAACTTTTAGCAACAAATCAACATGCCTCTAGCAACTTACCCTGAAAATGAGAACACTGGTGGAGACAAGCACAAAGACAGGTGAAAGAGATCAGGGCGTGACACATAATGCAGATGACATGTACAACTAAATGGATTCSGATTTTCTTCACCTCGCAAAAACGTTGTTTGTCGTAGAGTTTTGTTGTGGAGGGTTTAGACAAAAACATAACAGATAGCTAACTATATCGTCATATAGACTCTGAGGATATTAAAGGATTTGGAGCTCTTAAAGCAGCTGAATAACTGTCATTACTAATCCTGTTCAAGCCTGTCAGCTCAGTCCATTTCAGCCCTCAGAAGCAGATGCAGGAATAAAAGCTAGAGTCATGTCTGTGATATGCATGTAGGGAACTAATCGACAAAGTGCTTGAGATGGTTGTATCTAACACCAAAACGCATTACAGATTTATGCTTTCAACTGACATCTATATTGTTATCAAGTGAACTATCAAAAAGCCTGCTATTCATACTGAGTGAGATTATCTTTGATGTATACATGCCAATGAGGGATTCAAAGTCAAAATCTCCTCTGTATAATGGGCGCCAAAATGTTCTCCGTAAAAATATGACAAGCTCGTTGCAATACATTTCCCAATTAAATGAAAGTTGCATTTAAGTGGACGATGTAGTGTATTATTTCGACATGAAGAGGCCTTTGATATAGAAAGCTGTAAGACAGTAGTGTTGTCTAGAGAGGGTGAGCTTTTCTATCTCTTCTGTTCAGAGTTGTAAAATCTCTTACTACATGGAGTATTACTGTATTTTGATGCATTTGGCCCAGGAGAAAGTTAGCAGCCATGGATGAGAGAAAACACAAATGTGATATATTTTCCCATGATAAAMTTCTAATCATATGTTATACTGTATGCCCAGTCCTGGCTTGTTGCTTCCACCAGCATCTGTGTTTGTTCTTCCCAATTTTTTTGTCTTTCATAGGTGCAGTTTTAAAGAATGAATATAACGTTTATCCTTGCACAGTAATTATTATTACAAGATGACAGAAAGCCATAGTCCACAAGTGATAACCTTTTCCCTTTTTTAATCCATGACAGTATAAGACTGTGAACAGATCCTTTCAGCACCACTGGTAGCCCTAGTCCTATCTGGACCTTGGACAGCTCCTCTAAAAACCTCTGGTTTGGGCCTGCATGGACCTGAGAGTCACTGCTACCCGGAATCCATGGAAATTCCCTACCTTAAACCCTAACCTTAACCTTAACCATAACCCTTACCTAACCCTAACCATTTWAAATTTTAACTTAAAAATGGGGTAGGGATGTCCCAAGGATCCCGGATTGCACGGACTGGACATGAGTGCCCAGAAAGCTACACAGCCTTTTAACCTTCTCATAGCAGCCACTACCACATGTTTTAAAGGCCTACGTTGTTCAAAATGGTTTAGACCTATTTCAAAGAAAAAAATGCTCTACTGGCATCTGCAATTGTTTTGTCCTGGCTGTTATTATTATTATATGAGCAGCAGTGTGTTACCAACCCACACAGAGCCACAACAATATATTCACTTCGGTCGACATGTTGATGTTTGAAATCATATTCAGTCTATTCACAGGCACTTCTGTCGACATGTTGATGTTCAAAATCATATTCAGGCACTTCTGTTGACATGTTGATGTTTGAAATCATATTCAGTTTATTCACAGGCACTTCTGTCGACATGTTGATGTTCGAAATCATATTCAGGCACTTCTGTTGACATGTTGATGTTTGAAATCATATTCAGTTTATTCACAGGCACTTCTGTCGACATGTTGATGTTTGAAATCATATTCAGTTTATTCACAGGCACTTCTGTCGACATGTTGATGTTTGAAATCATATTCAGTTTATTCACAGGCACTTCTGTCGACATGTTGATGTTCGAAATCATATTCAGGCACTTCTGTTGACATGTTGATGTTTGAAATCATATTCAGTTTATTCACAGGCACTTCTGTCGACATGTTGATGTTTGAAATCATATTCAGTTTATTCACAGGCACTTCTGTCGACATGTTGATGTTTGAAATCATATTCAGTTTATTCACAGGCACTTCTGTCGACGTGTTGATGTTTGAAATCATATTCAGTCTATTCACAGGCACTTCTGTCGACGTGTTGATGTTTGAAATCACGGTGGATTATTGTTGTGTTCTTTGTGACCTCATAATCTTGGGTTGATCGTTTGAGGGCGGGAAGGCATCTGTATGATCTTGTTATGAATGATGCCAAATACATGAACTTGTAAACTTACGTGGATGAGGTTGCTCTTAGGAAGCCAGTTGTATCTTGTGTCTAGTATAGAGGCAGTATAGAACCTGTATACTATTTATTTTATAATTATGGCGTTTTTTTCACCTTTTTTGACATTTTGTAATTTTAGTAATTTAGCTGATGCTCTTATCCAGAGCAACTTACTGTAGTGAGTGCATACATTTTCATAYCTTTTTTTTCATATTCATGCTGTATCTTGGGTTGACTGGTGGAGGGCCTAAACACACCGTGTTTTGATTCTGTTGTGAATGGTCAAATAACCTGACAAATACACACATTTGTGTGGACGAGGTATCTCTCCAAGCAAGGCTGTTTCTAGCTAATGGATGCCATGAATTAAACCTACTTCTTCGTTGTAGTCAAAGATCATGTCAGAGTCATGRTACATGTCATTCTCTGGTGGGCTCACTTTTTCTTCTACCAGTAGAGTGTCATTTTTGTAAAGAAGACTAATGTGTTGATCCATAAACCAGACCTTGAGGATGAGTCCCTGTAGTTCAAAGRGCACAGAGAGTACATGACAAGGCCGAACAAGTGTTTTGGAAAATTAATCAGACTTAATGTTAGGTGACAAGAATCAATGACTCTTCACCGCTCTTAGACATGTTACACAACACTCACTAGTGCTGAACATTACTTAGCTCAGTGCCTTTTGGAAGGAGGCTACAGCTTATATATTTATAATCTTCCATGCCTTATGATGTGAAAACATGTCTGCRTCCCAAATGGAGCCCTATTCCCTATATAGTGCATACAATATAGTCTCCATTGTCTGTGAAAGTTGAATGCATTTAATCAGTGCCTTTTGGGAGGAGGCTACAGCTTATATGATGACCACACTWCAAAGGGAATATGGTGCCATTCTGGATGCAGCCATTGTTGTGAAATGTGGACAAATTAATGTGAAATTTCAARGGTGACAATGCTTTGTTTAGAGTTTTCCAGATTTTGGATAGACCGACCATGGAGCACGTGGAAGAGACGTGGAATGTAGAAGGATGTGCTGCTATTCATTGGCTCTAACATGGTCTGTTTATATCCTTGTGAGTCTCATCTGAAGTGCTCCGTTTACAAGCCTCACCTTTGTATCACCCTAACTTTAAAGTCACATGAGCTGCCTCCCAAATGCCACCCTATTCCTGATATAGTGTGCTACTCAGGTCCACATTTGTAGGCTATAGGGAATAGAATACGGTGATATTTGGAACGTACACGTGATATGAGTCAGTCTATCTCAATTAGAAAATTCTTCATATTGTATGATTAATGAAAGCTACTCAACACAGTAATCACAATCAACAGCTGAAGTGTATTCTCTATGGGTGAACATAAAGCAGCTCGCTATTAGCGATGTTGGTAATATAAAGGTCTTCATGAGGTCAAGAAGGTGTTCAATGTATTCAGTGCCCATGGCAACTTCACATACAATGTAGGCTGAAGATTGTGGGTGGATGTACAGTAGCAAAAATGATTGCTTCATAGAAAACCTGTTATTGCTTGATTTTAGATAGTGCCTTGTAAAAGATAAATCAACTTAGGAAAACAAACATTAACTTTTTTGATATTGCCATTTTTTTACATAGTTAAAGTTATAATACAACATCTTTCTGAAAAAACTACCTAAGAGGATAATTTTTTAAAATATTGATAAAGCACTACGTACTTGTTTTTTTGTGTGAAATACCCGTCACTTTCAGCAGTGCAGGGAGAAAACCACAACCACCTGATGACCAGCGTCGATCAGTGTCTCTTTAGCATGGCGGCCATTTACCTGCTAAGCACAGCATTTACATGATGTAGTGTATCTGGCGCTCATTGAGAATCGATGCACATACAGCAGTGTCACATCTGTATGCATGTGAGGGTCACCTCATCTGTTACGGCCTCCCCTGTGGGCACCTACAGTAATCTTCCAATAGACAAAGCCTTCAGGCAGGCCAGCGATCACACACTCACTGCTGGTTTGTTTATGGATTTCCGGCATGTTCCCTTGAAGAAATTAATGTTGATCCCCGCAGGATGCTACACATTACGAACCACTCAATAGTTTTGACATGAAAGTGACAGTCTTGTGTCCCAAATGGCACCCTATTCCCTATATAGTGCAYTACATTTGACCAGAGTCCCATGGAAGCACTATATAGTGAACTGGGTGCCATTTGGGACAAAGTAAGTGACAGTGACCTTTCTGCTTGAGTTTTCAGGCCTCYTCGACTTGCACTCAGGCCATAGCGTGCAGAAAATAAATAAATATAAAGATGTTCAATCAATTCATAACGGCATCAAAGATGTGCACATGAATACCCWCCAGGAAAAAAACTGGTTGATAAGAAACCAGCCCTCATGTCTGGCTTAATAAATGATGTCATACTGCACCTCTCTTACCAAAGAAGCATCAAGTGGCAATAATATGTTTAAGTTCACTCAGTGTTGGAAAGGCACAGCCATATTGTTCAAGCTTTTACTGTACCCCAGTAACTTACAATATATACTGAACAAAAATATAAACTCAACATGTAAAGTGTTGGTCCCATGTTTCATGAGCTGAAGTAAAAGATCCCAGAATTTTTCCATAGACACAAAAAACATATTTCTCTCAAATGCCAAGATAATCCATCCACCTGACAGGTGTGGTATATCAAGAAGCTGATTAAACAGCATGATAATTACACAGGTGCAACTTGTGCTGGGGACAATAAAAGACCACTCTAAAATGTTCAGTTTTGTCACACAACACAATGCCACAGATGTCTCAAGTTTTCAGGGTGCGTGCAATTGGCATGCTGACTGCAGGGATGTCCACCAGAGCTGTTGCCAGAGAATTGATTGTTCATTTCTCTACCATAGGCCATCTCCAAAGTCATTTTAGAGAATTTGGCAGTACGTCCAACTGGCCWCACAACCGCAGACCACGTGTAACCACRCCAGTCCAGGACTTCCACATCCGGCTTCTTCACCTGCGGGATTGTCTGAGACCAGGCACCCGGACAGCTGATTAAACTGGGGGTTTGCACATCCAAAGATGTTCTGCACAAACTGTCAGAAACCATCTCAAGGAAGCTCATCTGCGTGCGTGTTCGTCGTTCTCACCAGGGTCTTTACCTGACTGCAGTTTGGTGTCGAAACCAACTTCAGTGGGCAAATGCTCACCGTTGTTGACCACTGGAACACTGGCRAAGTGTGCTCTTCATGGATGAATCCCTGTTTCAACTGTACTGACAGATGTCAGATGGTGTCATGTGGGTGAGCGGTTTATTGATGTCAATGTTGTGAACAGAGTGCCCCATGATGGCGATSGGGTTATGGTATGGGCAGGCCTAAGCTACGGACAATGAACACAATTGCATTTTATCAATGGCAATTTGAATGCACAGAGATACCGTGATAAGATCCTGAGGCCCATTGTCGTGCCATTCATCCGCCGCCATCACCTCATGTGTCTGCATGATAATGCACTGCCCCATGTTACAAGGATCTGTACATAATTCCAGGAAGCTGAAAATGTCCCAGTTCTTCCATGGCCTGCATACTCACCAGACATGTCATACATTGMGCATGTTTGGGATGCTCTGGATTGATGTTTTCGACAATATCCAGCAACCTCGCACAACGATTGAAGAAGAGTGGGACAACACGATCAACAGTCTGATCAACTCTGTGAGACGGAGATGTGTTGCGCTGCATGAGGAAAGTGGTAGTCACACCAGATACTGACTGGTTTTCTAATCCACAGCCCTACCTTTTTTTAAAGGTACAGTATCTGTGATCGACAGATGCATATCTGTATTCCCAGTCATGTGAAATCCATAGATTAGGGCCTAATGAATTTATTTAAATTTACTGATTGAATTGTATAGAACTGTATGTAAAACTATGTAAAATCTTTGAAATTGTTTCATGTTGCATTTATATTTTTGTTCAGTGTACATGTCTTTCACAACTAATGGGTGGGTGACATGCAGTATAATGTACATTTTGAAAAGGAAGCATGTGAAGAACTATCCTTAGAAAACAGCCTATTGCTGCAATTTAAATACATGTCATAGATAAAAACCAGAAAATCACTTTGCGGATTTGTTCTTGTCAATTTGGTCTGCCATTGAAGTGTTCTGTGATTCAATAATCATYTTACTGTTATTATAAAGTAATCACAGTTTTTGTGTATATGTCATGTTRTGTTATACATAAGGATAAGGATGCTATGATCTCACACAGAGCAAGTGTTCTTGTGAAAATTATTACTTATCCTCTTCAGACAGTGTGACCTGCAAAAAAKATATATATTTTTCCTGTGATGCCCTCTGATGATGCTTCTCTCTGTGAGTCACTTTCACCAGACATGCAGAGGTGAGAGTGTGATGGAATAGAGTCTGTCATGCTTGATATGGCAACACAGAGGACATCTTAAATTAGTATTTGAGTAATTCCTGGGTTATTCTTTGCTGTCCTTGAAGAGTAATTTGGGCTATCCAATATGAAGCCAGAAAAGTGGAGTGGGATAAAGCAGGCAGGGCGATGCGTTTAGAGGTACTGGTACATCCACCATAATCTAATAGGCAAGGTGACGCATACACTTCAAAGGGAATTGCCCCTGCCAAAGTTAATGGGATGCTGTGGTAAAACTGATGAAAATCAAGGATGAAAATCCAAGGTTTTGGAAAAATACTTATTCCTCACTGAAAATAATACAATCTTTAAAAAAATGTATTGGCCTTCAAGTAATGTGCATAATATTGAGGTCCATCCCATAAGACAATATATTGCAGTCAGAGTGCAATATAACTGCAGAACACTGCGGCATAACTGCAGTTAGAGTGCAGTATAACTGTAGTTATTCTGCAATTACATCTTCCAAAATACCACAGTCGACTGCAGTTACCGCACTTTCAAAACTGGAACCTGTTTTTGTAAGGGATGCTAAATTCAAGAGTCCAACCTTGAGCGTAATCAACCTTGAGCGTAATCAACCTTGAGTGTAATTTTAATCTTCACCTTTTGTTCATTTGATAGGGGTAAAATGACCTTACTCAAATAAACCCTACCTCCCTAAAAATATTTTTTAAATGAACTCTTCAAAAATATTTTTTAAATGAACTCTTCTTCCTTCATCATTTACAGAAAGGCTACAGTGATGTCGTGGGAAGACAAATAGACTCGACCCTGATTTTAACATAACACCAGCCACGGTATGTCCAACTGCGTAACTCTCTGCTTTCTCTGGGCGTTTCCGCCATTCTCCTCTCCTCCACGCCCACCGCGAAGCGCCATTGGTTTACCGGTCTGTCATATACAGCTTGGCATGAGAGGTGCTAGAAAAGTCTGAGCAGTACCCCGCAACAACGTCTGTGTGTTGTTACACAGTAAAGTGAAGTAAAGATGCGGTTGTCTGGTGTGTCAGCGCAAGGTTCTTTCCAGCGGGATAGAGTGACTGTCCCATGGTCCATGATAATTACATAGGAACCTGTTACTGACAGCACCATGTCAAGGCTTGCAAGAACAGCGTGAAAACGGRGCAATTTCTCCCGGTTCAGCGCATCCACTGGAAAGTGAAGCTGAAGCTACAGTATGTGTGCGATGACGAAGGGACGCTACCTCTCCCTGGGCTTCGTGTTCCTTGTTTATTGCACAACGTGCACGACATCTAAAGGTAAGGTTCCAAACAAGACATCTAATATATCCAAATCATTTGGGTATCATTTGTGTGTTTTTTACTTGTCTCCAACATTGGGTCCAGTAMCTTGACAGGTGCGGTTTCTTATTTGCGCACTTACACATCAGCTTCATGTTGCTTGTGTTTTGCCTAGTTTCTCTAAATGAACTGAAGGACTGCTTGAGTTTGACACTTTTTTTGTCAAAAATATTAGTACCATATTAGTACCATTTGATCAGTAACACGAGTTATTTTTTGTCATCCCTTCGCTAGAAGGACGTACGGTTCTGTCCTCATTATCTTTTCTTCGACAATCCGGATACTGTCTTCTCCCCGACTCCTCAAACAGTTTCTCAATACAGTAATTCGTTTTACCCGTACTATCTGTGTCTTATATTGAACTGGTTGAATAGCCTTTGCTTGACAGCAATATCATGTGCTGTGTGAAAAGCAACAGGCGCAAGAATGATCATAATCATCGTCCGCTATCAATTTAGAGAGCAGTTAATGCAAAAGTAATTTACACACATGGTAAGTATGAATTAAAATGAATGCAAATTTAGAGCAAATGATTGGATGTTCATATAAGAAAGGAAAGGGTTACAACATCATCAAGTAATCAATCAGCTACCAAGGACCTAGGGATATGTCCCAAATGGCAAACAATTCCTTATGCAGTGCACTACTTTTGACCAGAGCCCAAGGGAATAGGGTGCCATTTTGGATTGAGCCCTACTGTATCCATACTAGTCCTTCAAGTGTATGAGACATAATGCTTCCCCAGTAGTCCCAGTAGTTTCCCAAACTCGGTCCTGCAACCCCTGGGTGCACGTTTTTTTTTTTCAACCCCTGGGTGCACGTTTTTTTTTTTTGCCCTAGCACTACACAACTGATTCAAACAACCAACTTATCAAGCTTTGATTATTTGAATCAGCTGTGTAGTGCTAGAAGGGGGGGGGGGGGGGGAACCCTGCCCAGGACTGTGTTTGGGAAACCCTGCAGTAGGCTAATAGGGATCTGTTCCTCCACATTGGGGTGCGATGGGCTACTGGGGATCTGTTAACTTCTCTGCGCTACGGATCCCTTTTACGGGATCATTTTCCTAAACAACCGCTGAATTGCAGAGTGTAAAATATTACAAAAAATATTTTTAATCATGCAATCACAAGTGAAATATACCAAAACACAGCTTAGCTTGTTGTTAATCCACCTATCATGTCATATTTTGAAAATATGCTTTACAGAGAAAGAAATCCAAGCTTTTGTGAGTATCAATCAATGCTAGAACAGCTAGCCCCAAATTAGCATGGTCAAGAAAGTCAGAAAATTAATAAAATTAATCGCTTACCTTTGATAATCTTCGGATGTTTGCACTCACGAGACTCCCAGTTACACAATAAATGTTATTTTTGTTCGATAAATATTACTTTTATAACAAAAAAACGCCATTTGGGTTGCGCGTTATGTTCAGAAAACCAAGGCCTCGTTCCGTTCGACGAAAATTCCAAAAAATATCCGTAATGGTCGTAGAAACATGTCAAATGTTTTTTATAATCAAYCCTCAGGTTGTTTTTAACAAACATAATCGATAATATTTCAACCGGACCGTAACCTATTCAATAAGAGAGAAAAAGAAAATGGAGAGCTCCCCTCTCGCACGCAGGAACTATTCAGAGGACACCTGACTACTTTTGAAAAATCTCGTTCATTTTTCAAAATAAAAGCCTGAAACTATGTCTAAAGCCTGATCACAGCCTGGGGAAGCCATTGGAAAAGGAATCTGGTTGATACCCCTTTAAATGGAAGAAAGACTGGCCAGGAAACACAGATTCTTAAAAGAAAATATCACTTCCGGGATAGATTTTCTCAGGTTTTCGCCTGCAGAATCAGTTTTGTTATACTCACAGACAATATTTTGACAGTTTTGGAAACTTTGGAGTGTTTTCTATCCCAATCTGCAAATTATATGCATATTCTGCGATCTGGACCTGAGAAATAGTCCGTTTACCTTGGGAACGTTATTTAAAAAAAAATGAAAAAAATCTGACCCCTAGCGTCAAGAGATAAGATGTGCTTCAGGTGTTGTGCACTGACTCCAGTTCTGCATTGGCTTGTCAGCTATTGCTTATTGAAAAGATTAAATGTCTTTATTCCTAGTGTAATGTAGGCATACATTGTGCTTTGATTTGCATTCCTGGTGGGGAAAACCAATTGAGTTGATATGAGATCATTTCGCTCAATGGCACAAAACCATAGACCAGTCAGGGCTACAGTGGTTGTGCTTGAATTATTTTGCAGCTTGGTCTGGAAAGCTAGTGGATGACTGGCTGTSTCTCAAATGGCATCCYTTTTTTATAGTGCACTAAAATGGCACCCTAYTCCCTTTATAGTGCACTACATTTGACAAGGCCCATAAAGGGAATTGGGTGCTATTTGTGACTAAGCCTATGTATTTGGTAGAGGCCTACTTCAGTACCCTAATATGAAGAGACCTCCCTTCTTGCYTCTTCCAAACGTGTGTCACAATATTCTGATGGAGGTCAAAACAGGTGTTGCACGCACATATCTTCACAAGGTTGATTCTATTAACCAACCAGCACCATCACAGTAGCCTTTGAAGCACTCGGACCTTACCCTCCCCCGGTGCCACCACTCAACAGATTAAAGCTCTTAAGGATCAATGGAGTTGTGGAACAGCAACAGCACTATTCACCACAAACTAAAATCACGCGAGGGGGTCATGAACGGAGGTTTCGCCTGTACAACACTACTCTAAGCAAGCCCAGTGCACGCTGCCCTGGGGAAACTTTTAAAAGGATTCACAATTCCAATCTTGCCTCAACACACGCAAGGATAGGATAGTGTTCTGATCTCCATCTATCAGGGCTGAAGTAGGCTACATACAATATGATTTCATATCTGAATCAGATAATATGAAATCAGCATGCTATATAGAACAATGAAGCTACAGTATAATATATATTATTATCCTATATACCATGCTGATTTCATGTGGACTACAGCACGTTTGAATAAATGTTGTAACGCTCCTTTGAAAATGTGTTTTTATTTGTGATTCTATGTTTGCAAGCCATTAGCATGGGATTGATCAGGGGTCTTGCCTGAKCAGTATGGAGAATGGTGTGTTTTGGTGAAGATTGTGAAAACGATGTGTTCAATAGATAATCATGATCATATGAATGATGGTGTTTATCCATTTCTGGATACAAGCTATATAGATATAGATAGATGATGTCACTTGCCATGATGAGGATTGATTGGTAACTGTCGGAGAATGATTCAGAGATCAGCAGATTTGACATTGTAACGAGTTGGTGATGGCTGGATACCATGCTGACCATAAATCACATTGGCATCATTATCAAAGTGAGATTTAATCTCAGAGGTGTAGTATTAGGTAACATCCCAAATCACACCCTTTTCCCTCTACCCATGGATGAATGATGGACGGGCAAATTAACTAACCAAGAAGTCCAGCATTCATTTTCATTGAATTAGTGTGCAACAAAGCACAGTATTGTGTTTCCAATTAAATTATGGAATATACAGTCAGGTTCAACATTATTGGCACCCTTGATTAAAAATAGTAATTACTTTGTCTGAGAAATTGTATGTATCTATGTATGTATGCATGTATATATCAAATCAATATAGCTCAGTATCTATTTTATAGTCTTTTTTTCCTCATCTTTATCAAGGGTGCCAATGTAACGGATGTGAAATGGCTAGCTAGTTAGCGGGTATGCGCTAGTAGCATTTCAATCAGTTACGTCACTTGCTCTGAGACTTAAGTAGGGTTTCCCCTTGCTCTGCAAGGGCCGCGGCTTTTGTGGAGCGATGGGTAACGACGCTTCGTGGGTGACGTTGTTGTGTGCAGAAGGTCCCTGGTTCGCGCCCGTGTCGGGGCGAGGGGACGTACTAAAGTTATACTGTTACACCAATCATTTTGGACCTGACTGTACATTCCCTTTGTTTAAATCCTTAATCTACCTCATTCATTTAGAATTGATTATTTAATGTCACCTGAAACATGATTTATGTGTATCCTTTAGGTTAGAAGTGAGTACTATTTAGCTGTTAATATTAAGCTAGCCTAGTTATTGCAATGAAGACTGGATAAGAAAGCTGTCTGGTACATCACAATCTTTGCATTATTCTGTGCAGCCTTATCATCGGCTCTGAATCAATAGTCAGTGCAGAACCAACCGGCCATGCGGCGACGTAAATGCATTTATTTTATCTGAGTCCTCCTCCAGAGGTGTGTTTTAAAACATATTGTCTTTAGGAAAGTATTCACACGCATTGGCTTTTTCCACATTTTGTTGTGTTACAGACGGAATTGATTACATTTAGGTTTTGTGTCACTGATCTAGATAGAATACCCCAGTGGAATGATATTTGAAGAAAATGTAACTTAAAAAAATGAAAAGCTGAAATGTCTTGAGTCAAGTATTCAACCCCTTTGTTATGGCACGCCTGAAATAAGTTCAGGAGTACAAATGTGCTTAACATATCACATAATAAATTGGAAGGATTAATTCTGTGTTCAATAATAGTGGTTATCCAGTTTTTTTCCACTTCTTTGTACCCCACACATACAATATTTGTAAGGTCCCTCAATCGAGTAGGGAATTTCAAGCACAGATTCAACTACAAAGACCWGGGAGGTTTTTAAATGCCTCACAAAGAAGGSCACCGATTTGGTAGATGTGTGTGAAAATAAAATATTAAAAAAGCATATGCTGAATATCCCTTTGAGCATGGTGAAGTTATTAAATCGGCTTTGGATGGTGTATCAATACACCCAGTCACTACAAAGATACAGGTGTCCTTCCTAACTCGGTTGCCGGAAAGGAAGGAAACTGCTCAGGGGTTTCACCATGAGGCCAATGGTGACTTTAAAACAGTTAGAGTGGTTGTGATAGGAGAACATTGAGGATGGATCAACAACATTGTAGTTACTCCACAATACTAACCTAAATGACAGCGAAAAGAATGAAGCCTGTACAGAATACAAATATTTTCCAAAACATGCATCCTGTTTGCAACACGGCGCATAWGTAATACTACAAARAAATGTGGCAAAGCAATTAACTTTGTTCTGAATACACAGCATTATGTTTAGGGCAAACACAACACATCACTGAGTACCACTCTTCAAATTTTCAAGCATGGTGGTGGCTGCATCGTGTTCTGGGTATGCTTGTCATCGGCAAGGACTAGGGAGTTTTTTAGGTTAAAAGAAACGGAATACAGCTAAGCACAGGCAAAATCATACAGGTAAATGTGGATGTCTTCATTCCAACAGACRCTGGGAGACGAATTCATTTTCAGCAGGACAACAACCYAAAACACAAGCCACATCTACACTGGAGTTGCTTATCAAGACGACATTAAATGTTCCTGAGTGGCCTAGCTAGTTTTGACTTAAACTGGCTTGAAAATCTGTYGCAAGACTTGAAAATGGCTTTCTAGCAATGATCAGCAACCAACTTGACAGAGCTTTAAAAAGAATAATGGGCAAATATTGTACCATACAGGTGGTACAATACAGCTCTTGGAGACTTACCCAAAAAGACTCACAGCTGTAATCGCTGCCAAAAGTGTTACTAACATATGTACCAAATGGCACTCTATTCCATTTATAAGCCAATAGGGTTGTAGTCAAAAGTAGTGCACTATAAAGRCAATAGGGTGCCATTTGGTATACAGCCAAGGTTGGGTCATGCAAGACCTGTAGACTGGCTGCCTGAGCATCCAGCAGKACTGTAGAGCTGACAGCAATCACTGTGTTCGAGAGAACAGCACAATGTACAGTGCCTTCAGAAAGTATTCACACCCCTTAACCTTTTTCAAATGTCGTTGTGTTCCAAAGTGGGATTAAAATTGATTTATTTGTCATTTTTGGTCAATGATCTACACAAAATACTCTAACAGTTATAAAACATTTATAAAAAATAAACACATATATATTGGTTAAATAAGTATTCACCCCCCTAAGACAATACATGTTAGTAACACTTTTGGCAGCGATTACAGCTGTGAGTCTTTGGGTAAGTCTCCAAGAGCTTTGCAATAAACATTTGACATGGAGACTCATCAAATTGCTTTATAGACCAGTTCACCTCTGAACCAGGGTGCTCATTGTGCCTCTCTCTGTTAGCTGCCCTGAATATGATTGACACAGTTGGACCAATATCCGACACACACACAAAAAAATGAAAAATTAAGACCTTGGTCTGAAATTGCCTCTACTTTTATTTTTTGWAGAATATTTCTGTTTTTATTCAGCAGTGTAGCCGGGCATTGATGAAAAGAGACGAAGGTCAAATCTGTTGTTTTCACTCTGAGATAGTAGGGGGCTGTGATATTTCCAACTGCCATTCTGTTCTAGAATGAATCATCAGAATCTGGCTGTCAACGTGTGCAGTTCAGTGCCCAGAATTACATTTAAATGAAACCAAATGGCTGTACATTCAAAAGTGATAAACAGTGATGATGGTGGTAATAAACACACAGCCCCCTTGCTCTGTTAGACCAGCTAGCTAGCAGYTACTGCCTGGGGTTGCTGTTTAGGCCCTTATTTTATGACTCATGTCTTTCTGTGCATCAAGATGATTAAATACAAGAATACATGCATCCACTTCAATTGATGAATTATTTTCTTTGTATGAGTGTACAGTACAGCCATAAAAGTGTGTCTACTACTCTMACCCCTGTGCTTTTCTCTTTATGTGACAATGTGCATGATTATCCTGCTCTAATATAGCTATTTGGCTTGAAGAGAAAGTGTTTTCAGTGGACAACTAGCTTAAATTACACCCCAGATGGTGTGACTGAGTGATGAGCTCTTTATCTCACTCTCACTGACAACTTGRGAAATTCCGGAGGAAAATCAATGTAGGCATTGGTTCCCCCCAAAAGCATTGTTTTGAATTCCATTTTTCAATTCTAATGTCATGATGGGCTCATCTATAATAAAGGATGCTGAAGTTTTTTCATTCTTTATCGGAGGTAGGGGAGAGCAATCAGGACAGGGTGAGGTGGCCCTCTTGGTCGCAGTGCTAAATCATGTACAATCCACAGAGAATACGTTCATCCATCTCAGTCAACACATTCAATCGGTGGTCTTGACCAGCAACACCTCTTCATTCTAGAACCAGGTGTGTGTCCCAAATGGCACCCTATTTCCTTTTATAGTGCACTACTTTTGACCAGGACCCATTGACCAGGGTCTACTATGGATTGGAGAGCAGCTTTTATAAGTGTATCTATCTACAAAACCTTTCCTGGATGCAGTTGCAGTATAACAGAACGAAGTGCTTGACTTCCAGGAAGCATTTGACAGTATGTAGTGTTAACAGACAGTGACAGTATGGGGATGAGAGCGGAGCATCATGGAGAAGGACAGATACTTGATGACTGGTAGGGGGAACACTTTCTGGGGAGCTTGAGAAATGTGGCCCATCTTGGGAATAATTAAAGCATGGTCTGATGTGCTTGCAGCTTGTAACCTTGTACTTGTATGACATCTTTACGTCATGCAGTACAGACGCTGCAGCGTTGGCTCTGTGGACGAGATCATGGTCTTTGTTCATGTCTCTCTGTCCAAGCCCATCTGTCCAAGCCCCAGTTATCTTCTCTGTGTAGTGAGAAATGGTTACTGGTAAATTGAGTTGCGTGTCATAGTAAGGAGAAAAAAAAACATTTGGCAAAGTGTTGTTTYATACTGAACAAAAATATAAACACAACAATTTCAAAGATTCTACGAAGTTACAGTTCATATWARGAAATCAGTCAATTGAAATATATTAATTAGGCCCTAAACTATGGATTTCACATGACWGGGAATACAGATACCTTAAAAAAAATGGGCCTCACAATGGGCCTCTCGTCACCGTATCTCTGTGCTTTCAAATTGTCATCGATAAAATGCAATTGTGGTCATTGTCTGTAGCTTATGCATGCCAATACCATAACCCCCACCGCCACCATGGGGCACTCCGTTCACAACGTTGCCCACACGACGCCATAAACGTGGTCTGTGTTTGAGGCTGGTTGGACAAACTCTAAAACGGCTTATGGTAGAGAAATGAACATTCAATAATCTGGACATTCCTGCAGACAGCATTTGTGTGACAACTGCACATTTTAGTGGCCTTTTATTGTCCCCAGCACAAGGTGCACCTGTGTAATCATGCTGTTTATTCAGCGTCTTGATATGCCACAACTGTCAGGTTGTGGCAAATAATAAATGCTCACTAAGAGGGATGTAAACAAATTTGTGCACACAATTTGAGACAAGTAAGCCTTTTGTGCGTATGGAACATTTCTGAAACATGTAAGCAACACKTTACATGTTGTGTTTATATTTTTGTTCAGTGTAGTTCTAAAACGACATTCAACACAAGCTATAAGTGGGGGTTTAGCCTACTAGTTTATCCGTAGCCTTTATATAAAGTATATTTAGAAAAACATTTGTGTGAATTTAACTGCGTCCACAGAATCACAAAGTTGTTCCCTTTATCACATGCATATTTTTCTCTTTCTAAGTGTGAAATAATCCTACTTTCTTCAAAAGTAATTCGTTCAAAGCAGCCATTTTTAACACAATGTACCCTAGTACCCATTTGCCAATCTTCCTTGGTCAACGTACAAGTTAATACCATTGCCTAATTTGCGTGAATTCTTTGTCCATTTAGAAAGTTACCTGTGGCGTTACAATTTTGAATTARGCAGCCCAATTCTGATCTTTTTTTTCTCACTAATTGGTCTTTTGGCCAATCAGAGCAGCTCTGAAAAAGATCTGATGTGATTGGTCTAAAGACCAGATTCTATCAAGGCACAAGGCGAGACCCAAATGCAGACACAGGTGGCAGATGGTTGGAGTCTTACAATGTTTATTAATCCAAAGGGGTAGGCAAGAGAATGGTCGTGGACAGGAAAAAAGGTCAACACCAGATCAGAGTCCAGGAGGTACAGAGTGGCAGACAGGCTCATGATCAAGGCAGGCAGAATGGTCAGGCAGGCGGGTACAAAGTCCAGAAACAGGCAAGGGTCAAAACTGGGAGGACTACAAAAAGGAGAATGCAGGAGAATGGGAAAACCGCTGGTTCACTTGGAAACATACAAGACGTACTGGCACAGAGAGACAGGAAACACAGGAATAAATACACTGGGGAAAATAAGCGACACCTGGAGSGGGTGGAAACAATCACAAGGACAGGTGAAACAGATCAGGGCGTGACAGATTTGGGCTGCCTGTGTAAACACAGCCTTAGAGTGAAATGATTCTAATTCAAAATGAGGCATAGAATAAAAATTGTAACCCCACAGATAAATGATTTGATATACAACATACAGTATATGAGTGGTTTCAGGTTTTAGCTTCAAGATACAGAATTTTTTTCAGTTAAATGTTGAGTCTTGATTATGCCAACCTCGTCTGCAAAAATAAACAGAACTGGTCAGTTTAACAAATATTAAATTTTCTGTWAATTTTTACTGCCTTTTGTCACCAACTGCGTTGCGATCTT
The DNA here is from genome assembly GCF_002910315.2 of Salvelinus sp. IW2-2015. Classification (NCBI taxonomy): domain Eukaryota; kingdom Metazoa; phylum Chordata; class Actinopteri; order Salmoniformes; family Salmonidae; genus Salvelinus; species Salvelinus sp. IW2-2015. The sequence goes on along the minus strand of NC_036872.1, from coordinate 29,423,872 downwards.
TTTGTCCGTGTCTTTGTGAGAAAAAGAGTAGGTGAACGGATGATCTCTGCGTGTGTGTTTTCCACCGTGAAGCATGGAGGAGGAGGTGTGATGGGGTGCTTTGCTGCTGACACTGTCTGTGATTTATTTAGAATTCAAGGCACACTTATCCAGCATGGCTACCACAGCATTCTACAGCGATACGCCATCCCATCTGGTTTGTGCTTAGTGGGACTATCATTTGTTTGGGATGAGTTGGACCGCAGAGTGAAGGAAAAGCAGCCAACAAGTGCTTAGTATATGTGGGAACTCCTTCAAGACTGTTGGAAAAGCATTCCAGTTGAAGCTGGCTGAGAGAATGCCAGGAGTGTGCAAAGCTGTCATCAAGGCAAAGGGTGGCTACTTTGAAGAATCTCAAATATAAAATATATTTAGATTTGTTTAACACTTGTTTTGTTGTTGGTTACTACATGATTCCATATGTATTATTTCATAGTTTTGATGTCTTCACTATTATTCTACAATGTAGAAAGTAGTACAAATTGAAAAAAACTTGAATGAGTAGGTGTGTCCAAACTTTTGACTGGTACTGTATATATCTTATTTTGAGCGATATTTTAAAACTAATAGACCAAGGCCTTTCAAGGAGAGAAGCATCGATCGATCCTCTTGCTTTCTGAGTGGCTATAAAATAAGCTACAGCGTTGGCAATGAACCGGTGGGGAAGTTTGAATGGCAAGAGTGACAAGTAGCTCTGATGTGATGTAATCACATTGGCTAAATTCATACATTGACTAAATTAATAAATTGCTGCACTTATACATTGCAAACATAAACGGGCAGATACATTTAATTAATTCACACAATGAACCCACAGACCTGTCAGTGGCAGTGTCCCAGATAACAATTTCTATTGTTCAACAGCTTCTTTTCGCCCACGAAAAGACACAGAAATCTAACCTGTTCCRAATAAATATTTGACASACTGCGACAGGATGATATTTTGCAAAGGGTGCGAACTGCGTMATAAACAAGACGTGCTCATATTTATTTTAAGTGTATAAATAACGGACTTGGTGAGAGGGCCTTTTAGCTACATATGATTTTGGAATAGTTTGCTAATGTGAATCTTTCGGSTGGTTTATGGTTTACCAATTATGATTTTATCAGAATTGGTACAGCTATGTTTTCCTTCTACATTTAGTGGGGTAAATCATTTTGTTCAACTAATTTGCCATTGCGTTTGTTTTCAATAGCACAAGTGTCTACCATATTGATTTGACCATGTCGTCTAAATACGGAGGCACACACACACACACTTACTTCCTGTAAAAATGTTTACAGCTTCATGAAAAACCTTTCTTAGCAACGCTATGTTTAATTGGCATGAACATAATGTGTTTCTTGTACCTAAGAACAAAAGATTGCTGATTGGAGAGGTTGAAAGTGGTCCATTTATCAGAAATTCACAGAAATAGAAAATTAACCAGGTACAAAGGTCCTCTCAAGGGCTCACTTCAATCCACCATGCAATGTAGTATTTACACTGTAGCATATACCCCATGTGTTTTCGGAACAAGCCATGGGTGGGGGGCAGTAGCAAAGGCTACTGTGCAAACACCGCTAAGGCAGGTCTCTGACTGAATCTGGCCATAAGCCTCCATGTAGTTACAGGTGTGTCAGCTAAAAAGAGAGCCCACATCTTTTATTCAGTCGAAGAGAATTCAATATTATTATCGAAAAACATGTCATGTTGATTTATGGGTGCATTGCTGAAATCTATATTTGACTATCTCAAACAAATGGTATTTTGATAGAGTGGGGTTCCTCAGTAAATCTCTGTATAAAATCATAGGACGGCCTACCACAGTGTTATTTCTATTCTATTGAGTTGGATGACCTAAAGCTATTTTATAGTTGTTTTGGCATTAATATAACAGCTCAGTAGGGAGTAACATAGTGTAAGGTTCATCTGTTAATTGACCTCTGTTTGCTATTCTGTTCACAGTAATGATTTTCAATGAGCAAGAAACCTAAAGGTTTCACATGGTGTTAATATTTGGGCATTTTATATAGGGGGCACGGAAATTTGTAGTTAAAGTGCAGCGAGCAAGACTTCATCYTTCAGTGAGGACGGACAGTGTCACTGAAATAATAGAGATTCTGCTGAGCTAAGCAGTGAGCTGGTTCCAATGGCAACCTATTACGTACCTAATGCAGTACACATCCTCAGTCAGACTACCAGTGTCCATCCAAAATGGCACCATGTTACCTATATACTTTTGATCTAAGCCCTATGGACCCTGGTCAAAAGTAGTGCACTACATAGGAAATAGAGTGCCATTCCGGACACAGCCAGTGTGCCTTTAATCTTGCCCTAGCTGCATGCCCAGTCCCAAGTGACCACCAAAAGTCAGCCTGATGGTCTTTCACTGTTTCTTAAGCCTCCTCATCTGAGGCCCGTGGKTCGGCTGTTCAAACATGTCCTCTGTTGATCCATAGGGCGAATTCAGTGGGAGAGAACAGGGCAGAACAGTGCTGTAGGAYAAGTTGTGATAGAAATAATTGAGACACAGCCATAATACACTCCATCCTGGTGGACCAAGCAGTTTCTGTATTCGGTCCATGGTAGCTATTGATCCACCTTATTGTATTAGTGCTTCTATTATATGTGATGCACGTCACTGTGCTGCTTAACTGTCACTTTCTCCCTCACACGTCCGATACACGTGGTTATTTGATCAATGCAGCTGATATTCATTTTGATAAGTGAAGTGTTTCTTATTTAAATTATACTTGAAGAGCCTTCCATTATAAGTTAGTTATACAATATCTACTACCAGGTTTTGATTAATGTGGAAGTATGAAGATTGATGCATAGCTGAGCACTATGTTAGAAACACMATTTTTTTGGTATCCATTATTCACGTAGAACCAAATCCCAGGTTGCTCCTATATCCTTTTGTTTTCTCATGGATTTTGTCTCAGTTTTATGTCAACTGTTGAATTCATTTTAATATTACTGTGTTTTATAGCAGGGTTCCCCAACTGGGGGTTGAATTTGACACGCCAAGTCTGAGAAAAATAATATATATATTTTTTTTTCATTGTTGGACATAAAAGACTGTAAAAACACCAGGAAATCAGCTCAAAGTGATTTTAATTTAAGAAATCTGTTACCAAGTATTCCCATGCATAATAGAGAGATGCGAGATYGTATACAAATGTGAGCAAGGTTTGAAATTATTATGTTTTAGTCAAACATATCTGTTTGGGCTTCTTGCGGTCAATTTGCAGTCTACAAATGTTCCAACTTGCAATTTCTTGACTGCTTATCTGTTTTATGGTTTATCTCCTTGTGGCAGCCTGTTTCCCCCCTTTACCTACCGTATCCTCCTTTTCATATAAAATCACTCACTGCGASTTTGAACTGAATTGATGAATGATCAGAGTAGGCCTCAAGGGTGCTGGCTACAATGCAACGAAGAGTAATACAAAAACACATTTAAAAACTGTCACACGGGTGGAGGCATCAGGCATCAGTTTACAAGGAGCAGAGACGGTTTGCGCATATTTCAAGCCAGGGTTTTGGACAGGATAATGAGGCAGACAGTATACCTGGTGAAGACTTGAGACAGCTGCTGTTAACTCCTCACCGCTCCTCAGCCATATGTCAACAACAACATGATACAACACCTGAAGAAATCTCTCACTGATGATGCCATGGTTGTTGGTTAGAGGGATCTCGTCTCATTGTTGAGAATGTCTAGGAGAGACCTGATGCGTTTGTCTGTAACGCTAGTACTGTACCAATAAGAGGACCCTTTTCTTTTGTTTCTCGTACTCTTTTGTTTGATTTTGCAGTCGAGTTATCATTCAATGTAGTTATAGGCCTATTTTTGGTAGGTATTTTAATGAGCATGTGTAGGAGGTGAATAACAGTATACTTTGATCTGTGGTGGTGTTCATTGATTTTTMTTACCAGGGGTTCCTGGTAGCATGGCCTATATGACCTGAAACAGCATTTCTGAAAACTCCATTGTACTCCAAGCTGAATAACTGTTGGTTTGTTATTGCCCTGAAGGCATCTTCTTGTTTTTCCCTTTAAAAGACAGTTTTTGTTCTGAAACATTTCTTGAGGGTCGGCTCCGTAGTGGATTCCACAAACCTCACATTTCAGATCATGTTGTATTCATCTCGCCCTGTCAGGTCACACTGCAGCTTTGTTGGTTTTATTCTGTACCCACGCACCACACGCCAAAATCATATGTTGTTTGAAGCTGTAATGAGCATTGTATAGAAATATTCACATTTCAAAATTGTATCTGACTGAGCTATACTTGTCCTTTGCGTGCCMATGAAATAGCTATGTGTCCTCCGTCGGCCCGAGGCAGGAAGCATTCAAGCTCACAGTGATTTAATGTCATGTTCTTAATGGAAGGACACATTGAGATAAGAGCCAGCTTCTATTTTATCCTGTCTTATATCCCAAGGCATGTGAAACRCATCCACTTCCTCCCTGAAAGCAAACTATCCCTCATGGAGGGGGCAGAAATCACCTCTTAACAGTAAAAAGCTTTTAACTTCATCCCTCTTGCAAAGCCAAGAATACACCCTGCCATGTTCTGATCTGAGGACATAGACCCTGGTGCCGTAGCCTAACTATACTGTATGAATTCATCAGTGCTGCTGCCATTTATGTAATGAACATGTCAACATAAATGACGCAGTCATATGATCAACAGGCCATGATGTTTGTGTAAATATAGCTAGCTATCAATAAGATCTTATTAATTTTAAATAAAGCATAATTAATGGAAGATTTGTTTTGCATTCTAAATCCCAACTGGTGATGAATCGGCACTCTGTGATATATTTACACAGCCGCTCTGATTTTAGCTAACAAGTTATGTTGGAGCGGCGCACTGCTGCACACTTCACTGCGTAAATACAATCTGGATCCAGACATTTATTGAATATTACAAAGGAACATTAATATGCGAAGATGGCGAACTGAGGGGGAACAAAATCTCTTCATTTTCTTAGCTGATATACCCTGACAATAGTATTATTACTTAGAAAAGGTTGCCTACAGGGGAAACAACTTGTATATTGCAGCAGACTATACATTGTCAGACATTTCTGTTGATCCATTGGCAATGGTAGATATCATATATCAGTTGTACAGTAGTTGTAATCATGTGTTGTACAATACAAGTCTACATTGAGGTATAAGTACATATACAATGACTGTCAAAAAAAAGACTAGTCCATCAACTTGGGGAATAAACAGTCCTCGGGGTGGAATGTGAAACAGAATGGTAATTGCAGACAATGGAGGAAAGCACAGGGACCAGTGTAGAAATTTGCAGCACTTCAATGGTCTTCTAGATTAATCTTCAGTTCTGCTTTGACTGTCTGTCGGCCACAGGGGAAAATGAAAGAAAATGAATACACTCCAAAAATTTAATTAAAYGGAATAAGACTGGTATTACCTCTTTCATTTTAATCTTTAAATTCAAGTCTTTAGTTTCTACTCCTATGCATTTATCGCATGAACATTGGAGATAAAAAGTGACTAACATTTGGATACAAACAATCAAAAGTGGTGGATCAGTGGTTTTACTTTTGGACCAGTGTACCTACAGTATGTGTTCATGGAAACCCAACACATAACCTTGACAGCAGTCTCTGTGCTCTGTGATGTGTGAATATGAAATGTGTTATTGTTTTCTTGTATGTTGTAGAATCACAGTGAGATTTTATCTCCATCTCTTCATACAAATTCCAACTGAAAGAAAATGTAAATCTCCATCATACAATGAAGGTAATATCATAAACATTCCTATCATTCTTATAAGCCCCCCCATTATTTTAATGGAGGTGAGGTCTTCCAGCACTGCTCTGTAATGGCTGGGWAGTCAGTAATGATAGTAAAAGCTTCACTGTGATTGGTAGGCTGAATGAGAGGTCCTCTGGTCACTGGTATGATGCTCAGAGTACTACTGCTGGGATGCGATGTCCCTCCACTACGCTATCCACATTTGGTGAAACTTTTTTCTGCTTCTCACCCTATTCCCTTATTCTTTTGTCACCCTATTCCCTATGTAGTGCACTACTTTTGACCTGGGTACATAGAGTTACCATTTCTATGAAATGGACAGGGGTCAACATTGTCTGTAGTTAAGTGTGGAAATGTGATGTTCTTGATCCAATCACTAGCTGCAGTATCCTCAACTCGTCTTGGTGCCATCCCTTTATCAAATCTAATTTTATTTGTCACATGCYTCATGAACAACAAGTGTGGACTAACAGTGGGATGCTTACTTACGRGCTCTTCGCAACAATATGAGAGAGAAAAATTTAAATAACAGAAAAGTAATAATAAAGGAATAAATACACAATGAGTAACGATAACTTGGCTATACAGTGCCTTCGGAAAGTATTCAAACCCCTTAACTTTTTMCACATTTTGTTACGTTACAGCGTTATTCTAAAATGAATTAGATGTTCCTCAGCAATCTACACACAATAMCCCACAATGCCAAAATTAAAACAGGTTTCTGGAAATKTTTGCTAATTTATAAAAWATAGAAAGCAGAAATACCTTATTTACATAAGTAGTCAGACCCTTTGTTATGAGACTCRAAATTGAGCTCATTGATCATCCTTGAGATGTTTCTAAAACTTGATTGGAGTCCACCTGTGGTAAATTCTATTGATTGGACATGATTTGGAAAGGCACAMACCTGTATATATAAGGTCCCACAGTTGACAGTACATGTCAGAGCAAAAACCAAGCCATGAGGTCGAAGGAATTGTCTGTAGAGCTTCGAGACAGGATTGTGTCGGCACAGATCTGGGGAAGGSTACCAAAAGWTTTCTGCAGCATTGAAGATCCCAAAGAACACAGTSGGCTCCATCATTCTTAAATGGAAGAAGTTTGGAACCACCAAGACTCTTCCTAGCCCGGCCAAACTGAGCAATCGGCGGAGAAGGGCCTTGGTCAGAGAGTTGACCAAGAACCCGATGGTCACGCTGACAGAGCTCTAAAGTACCTCTGTGGAGATGGTTGTTCTTCTGGAAGGTTCTCCCATCTCTGCAGCACTCCACCAATCAGGCCTTTATGGTAGAGTGGCCAGACGGAGCCACTCCTCAGTAAAAAGCAAATGACAGCCCGCTTGGAGTTTTCCAAAAGGCACCTAAATACTCTCAGACCATGAGAAACAAGATTCTCTGGTCTGATGAAACCAAGATTGAACTCTTTGATCTGAATGCCAAGCGTCACGTCTGGAGGAAACCTGGTATCATCCATACGGTGAAGTATGGTGGTGGCAGCATCATGCTGTGGGGATGTTTTTCAGCGGCAGGGACTGGGAGACTAGTCAGGATCGAGGGAAAGATGAACAGAGCAAAGTACCTAGAGATCCTTGATGAAAACCTGCTCACAACCTCAGACKGGGGGYGACGGTTCACCTTCCAATAGGACAACAACCCATAGTCTCTAAATTTCCTTGAGTGACCCAGCCAGAGCCCGGACTTGAACCAGATCAAACATCTCTGGAGAGACCTGAAAATAGCTGTGCAGCGATGCTCCCCATCCAACCTGACAGAGATTGAGAAGATCTGCTGAGAAGAATGGGAGGATCTCCCCAAATACACGTGTGCCAAGCTTGTAGCGTCGTACCCAAGAATGCTYGAGGCTGTAATCGCTGCCAAAGGTGCTTCAACAAAGTACTGAGGWAAGGGTCTGAATACTCATGTAAACATGTTTTTTTTATTTGATAAATTAGCAARCATTTCTAAAAGCCTGTTTTTTGCTTTGTCATTATGGGGTATTGTGTGTAGATGATAAAATGTTGTTTCTTTGTATTTTCTTTAAATTCTATTTTTGAATAAGACTGTAATGTAACAAAATGTGGAAAAAGTGAAGGGGTCTGATTACTTTCCAAATGCACTGTATAAGTCCATAAATATTCTGGACTCTGACACTGTTGGAGCTAGAAACATAAGTATTTCGCTGCACCTGCGATAATATCTGCTAACTATGCGTACGCCAGTGGTGGTCAGTGCCATTTAAGATGAGGGAGGATGATTTTTTGTATTTAATTTTTTTTGCATGSCTATTACAGCATATTGGATGACTGTCATTTCCCTGTACCCATCATGAGGTTGCTACAACCTAGCCTATGAAAAGTTTACAACATAGAGAATTTTGAGTAAAGCATGTGACACATTCAATACCTCCTTGCACACTCTTGCCTGCATCTAGCTGATCTAGGGAATAATCATTAATCCAACAAATGCAAATGTGTGTTTCTATTGGACAAATTTAGGTATTTTTTATCCACGTTTCGATCTCTTACGTTTAAGAAATATTTTTCAACAGAATCAGCGGAATGAATACAGCCCTGATCACACGCAGACATAGCATACACATAAAAACAGCGTGATCACTTTGCTCGTTCTGTATATATAATTACTTCTCGCAACTGTCTGTGCGCTCTCCTCTCACCTTTTCCTTCGCTTGTGGACTTCAGAGCACAACACATCAGCTGTCTGTGACCAGGCGAAAAAACCTTTCCAAGCCAAACCTTTATATCATGACCGCTATAGCCACTACACACAGCCTACATCATTGTCATGTCATGKTCAACATAGCTATTAGAACCAACTCGTTAGTAAATCCGCTAGCTTCAATCATGTAGTACCGTAAGAAAGAAGTTTAGCCGTTGCCAAGGTGGGCCCTGGTGGCAGTACATTAATAACACCAAAAGCTGACCTTGACTTGGAAGCATTCCAGTATTGCTCGCTCTCTCCCCTTAAATTTGGAAGAAATTAATTTGTTCAATTATTGTCTTTCTCTCTCTCTCTTTGAGTCAACTACTCACTACATTTGTGACTCATTTCAGGAAACTAGAAGTATGTCACGCGTCACTAATTCCCAGGAGCGCCATTTTAACGTAAACTTCTCAATGCGTTTTTTGGCAGAAACTGTCCTGTGCCTTAATAACTTGTATGCCATCAGTAAATACGAATACAATTATTAAAATACAAGCCTAGTTGGTTTAGCCATGGAAAAAGKCAACAACCTTCCCACTAGCCATGATTGGCTGAGATAATGGATGGGTTGGACATGCCGAGAGATGAGTTCGGATTGGTCTGACATTTAGCACTCTTCTGTCTGTAACGTTAGCTGGTCAGTATGTGTAGGTAATCCTTCCTAACGTGGCTTTTTGAAAGATATCACATAGTATAACTGCATAAGTGTTGCTCTCCACTTTCTGGAGGACAGAGTTTTGAAATCAGTGGAATTAGAGTATGATWGCTAAGGAGTTGGAGAAAATTCTGGCGTTTGATTGCAATTATGCAGACTGAGTCGAAATGAGAACACAGAAGGCTCTGGATTACATCTTCAAACTAAGAGCAACCATGGCATCYGTGACAGAGAGGGAGAAGCGTCCATCCATGTATACAGGTAAGAGAGGCTAGCTACATTTTCAGATATTACACGTTTCTAATTTTGTCATGAAGTCGTTTTCATTTCAAGTTAGTGTACTGTTAGCTATCTGGCTAACTAGCTAACGTTACGTGCATGATCTGGTAGTAATATTATTCACATAATATCACACAGCCATTTTCATAGCTAGCTAACATTAGGCTTTAACTAGCAAACATTGAACCTGGTTGGTTAGCTACCTGCAGATTCATGCAAAGTAGTAACGTTACAGTATGAGTTGTGATTATGGTTCATTGTTTAACTAGCTACATTAAAAAAAATAAAAAACTCCACTATGCAAGTAACTATTTCAATAGAATGTTTATGATGTTACTGCGACAACTGTCGATAGACATAGCCAGAGCGAATTTACCAGCTATCTACTCCGATTTTCAGAGCACAAAGAGCTACATAAGATCGAATCGAGTCGGTCGGTCACATTTTATGCACTGCAGTGTTAGTTAGCTGTAGCTTATGCTTTCAGTACTAGATTCATTCTCTGATGTTTTGGTTGTGTGGACATGTTATTTCATGCTGCAAGAGCTCTGCTAAGTTGGAGGACGTCCTCCGGAAGTTGTCATAATTACTGTGTAAGTCTATGGAAGCTGGTGAGAACTATGACTTTAATACAAAACCTTGGAGGCTCAATGTACCCAGAGGGGGACAGAAGCTAGTTGTCCACCAGCTACACCATGGTGCTACCCTACAGACTGCTGTTGRGGCTACTGTAGACCTTCATTGCAAAACAGTGTGTTTTAATAAATWATTTGGTGACAAATATATTTAGAACAGTTTTATCTGAAAAGGTTACCTTTTTAAATGTTTCACTATTTTATGAAATTCACTGGATGGTCCTCCCCTTCCTCCTCTGAGGAGCGTCCACTGGTGTACGYGACACCTTGATTCCTGACATGCAAAAAAATGTGGGACTATCTACAGTGGAGGTTTGARTGGATTTTCCTTTAAGGTTTATACTACAGAAAGTGGTGTGATCTTTGATTATAATTAAATTGCATCTTCATTAACAGTTTTATTTGATCATGATTTACTTTTGACTGGAGATGGATACCCTAGTGACATTTGTTAAGGCCCCTTCACATTCATGAAGTAATACACAAGTAGTACAGTGCATTTGGAAAGTATTCAGACCCCTTGACTTTTTCCACATTTTTGTTACGTTACAGCCTTATTCAAAAATGTATAACTTTTTTTTCTTCTTCAATCTACACACAATACCCTATAAGGACAAAGMAATTTTTGCAAACTGAAATTACATTTACATAAGTATTAAGACCCTTTACTCAGTACTTTGTTGAAGCACTTTGGCAGCGTTTACAGCATCAAGTCTTCTTGGGTATGACGCAGCAAGCTTGGCACACCTGTATTTTAAGAGTTTTTCCTATTCTTCTCTGCAGATCCTCTCAAGCTCTGTCAGGTTGGATGGGCAGCATCGCTGCACAGCGATTTTCAGATCTTTCCAGAGATGTTCGCCACTCAAGGACATTCAGAGACTTGTCTCAAAGCCACTCCTGTATTGTCTTGGCTGTGTGCTTAGGTTYGTTGTCCTGTTGGAAGGTGAACCTTCACCCCCAGTCGKAGRTCCTGACSGCTCTGGAGCAGGTTTTCATCAAGGACCTCTCTCTACTTTGCATTGTTTATCTTTCCCTCGATCCTGACTAGTCTCCCAGTCCCTGCCGCTGATAAACATCCCCACAGCTTGATGCTGCCACCACCATGCTTCACCATAGGTGTAACGTTCGTTGTTTGAAGGATTGGACCAAGGTGCAGCGTGGAAGGCGTTCCTCATTTTTATTAATGTGAACCAGCAACAAAAACCATAAAAAGTAACAAAACGMAACGTACAGCTTTGTAGGGATAACAAGCAACAATACAACATCAAGATCCCACAATCAACAGGTGGGAAAAGGCTGCCTAAATATGATCACCAATCAGAGATAATGAACGATAGTTRCCTCTGATTGGGAACCATACCAGGCCAACATAGAAATATACAAACTAGAGTACCCACCCCAGTCACACCCTGACCTAACCAAAATAGAGAATAAAAAGGCTCTCTAAGGTCAGGGCGTGACAATAGGGATGGTACCAGGTTTCCTCCAGACGTGACATTTGGCATTCAGGCCAAAGAGTTCAACCGGGGTTTCATCATATCAGAGGATCTTGTTTCTCATGATCTGAGAGTCCTTTAGGTGCCTTTTAGCAAACTCCAAGCGGGCTGTCATGTGCGTTTTAYTGAGGAATGKCTTCCGTCTGGCCACTCTACCATAAAGGCCTGATTAGTGGAGTGTTGCCGAGATGGTTTTCCTTCTGGAAGGTTCTCCCATCTCCACAGAGGAACTCTAGAGCTCTTTCAGAGTGACCATCGGGTTCTTGAACACCTCCCTGACCAAGGCCCTTCTCCCCCGATTGCTCAATTAGGCCGGGCAGCCAGCTGTAGGAAGAGTCTTGGTGTTTTTTTATTTAATCCATTCTAGAATTAGGCTGTAACGTAACAACATTTTCGTTTTTCCGAATGTACTGTACATCAGAAAGAAGATTGGGAGAAATTTAGCAGTAGTTCTATAATTGGAATGCCTAAACTCACTTGAGTCCACATCCGCGTAGCAACGACAGTCCAAGTAGGGTTTGGGAATTGCCAGGGACGATATGATATTATCACTATACTTTGGTGCGATAATAATATGCATTGTGATTCAATACTGTGATTTTATTACGATTCAATGGTCCAAACATAGTTCACCATATGTCTGCTGCAGAGGGACAAGAGGGAGCCGTGAGAAAACAAGTTTTGATCAGTCGTGGACTTAACAGTGCTGAAAACTCATTGGCTCCTTTTTTWWAAAAGAAGATGGAGAAAAAGCTAAAGTAAAAATACTGAAGTTTTGGTGCAGGTACAGCCAACTAGTGCAAAAATAATWWTGTGATATTGTCAAAACAATACGATATCATCAAAAATAATATCCTGATTTGTAAATGTATCAATATTTTTTTTTAATCACTAGTCCAAAGTGGCTCTGCGGTTTTGAACTCTATAGGACGCTGAAGAAGTTCAACCTTGAAATGCTAGTTTAGTTCTAGGATAGTCATTAATAAATGGTTAAATTAATTCATGCAAAGATGAATACTTTAACCATATTTATTGGATTTTACAGTAGATTTGCATTCAATGATCTTACATTTTGAATAAAGTATAATGCATATTGGCATATGATCGTATTGATAGCTAGCTTTTATATTAGTGTGTGTGTGTATAGCATAGAAAGGAAAGTGCCATATTAAATGTAATAGTTTTGAATTGTTGACTTTTGACAATTTGATAAATGACATTTCCCACGGTAGCTGTGAACAGGGGTGGTATTRGACTTTTCTAAATGTAGATTGTTCTCAGTCAAAGGCCTCTCTTAAAGGCCATGTTTGTCATAATCAGTTTATTTTCTTGTGAATGTACTGAACCATACTTACTGGAAAAGATGGAATCGTAAATGTCAACGTTAGAACTGTGTGAATCCTCTATGTTCCAAAGAGATCTCATGCTTCTCTCTTTTGGTCGGATTCGACGAAGTAGTAATTGCTTTTCAGTATCAGCTTGGTTGGGATCCAAAGCAAATGTAAATACAATCAAATGAGATTCTGATAGTGGCATGAGACACAGGAGGTGAAAAGTAATACGAAGAAATGATATCACTGGGGAGAACAAAGTGTGGTGATTAGATATATTTCCACCGGCCTATTACTAGAGCACTGGGGGAAAACGAGCGAGCGCTGAGCTTTCTGTTTTTGCAGCAGGCCACAGGCCGTTAAGACTCCAGTCGGTCTCCATTTTTATTCATTGTGTGTCAGAAAAATAGCCTGCTTCACCACTGTCCTAGGAGAATTCTGGTATGATTTGAGCCCAATTCATTTTTGTGCGTATACATTTGAATCCCGTCTGTCCTCAAATATCGAAATGCATTGCCTGTAGAAATTGAAAACTGTTACAACTATCACAATAAATKACCCTATTTTCCCCCCACGATCAAATCCACCGTGTTGTGTGCGCTGGTTGGAGGGAATGGAATTGTATACTGATACGCGTGTGCCTTCAGGACTTTTTCTATACTTTGTATTCATACCCCACTGAAATGGTTCCTATTGAAAAATGACTGTGCATGTGTTTAGCCTAAATTCTAAGGCTAAATTATATGATCTTATTGTTCAGAGAATTGAACAGCTGTCAGTGTCACTGTGTTTCTCTGAATGTCTAGACAACCTGCATACCCCAACCATGATTATCTCTATAAAGGGAGGTGAGGTGATTGAATTGAACACAATAAACAAGCAACGTCATCTGTTGTTGATATTTCGATGGACCCCACAGAATTCACTTTGCACATCATGCAGGATAGGCCGACTATAGCCTAAAGATATGACCATTGTATAACAACGTAATCATAACAGGTCTTGTTCTAACATGGCAACAGCATTGTTAATGAGTTTTAGATGCACCAACAAGGTGAAAAGAGACAGCTGAGGTAGATTGAGCCATCAATATTAACGTGTTTCCCATGCAATGTGTACTATATATCCCCTCTGACCCTCTTCACCCCCATCCTTCTGGTGTTTTGGTTTTAGCAGGGGGTCTGCAAAGTGCAGTAGGTCAACAAAAGAAAATTACCTATGCAAATACATTTCAATGTATGCATCTTCCTGCGCTCGAGTGATATTTTATTCATTTATTTGTCCTTTGTCTTATTTACTCTTATTTACTTGCACTTTGGCAGTTCTTGAATCTGCACTCGTAAGATGTTTCTGTGACTTTATCTTTCTGACAGCGGAGAGGTTTGCTGCTTGTTGCCACAGCAACTAGTGTATTTCACTTTATTGTTGTCAAGATGAAGTTGATTAGAAGGAGTAATACGGCTGTTAACTTCCAGCTGTCTAAATTAATCATCCCTCTCACATCTCATCACAAAGTCACTCACTCACTCACAGATTGACACCARGATCAGAAACAATTAGATATAATTTATTAGTTTGCTGTCAAATAGACAAAAGGTGTCCAATATTTATATATTTGATTGGAAGTTGTTGATGATTATAAAAATGGATTCCATGCCTGCCTATAGACCTAAGCCTACATTACCTTTACTACTCACCACTTCAACTTTTCTTGTACTGTACTTGTATTGGGCCATCGGCGGTACTCTGGATGGCAGATAGATGTAGAATCTTAATTTGAGCCAGTTTGCTACAGCAGGAAAATAATCCTGCAGCAAAAGGAAATGTGGATTATAATTAATGGACATTTTTGTAGTGGTTGATATTTTTTGTAAGTGAAMGCCTTTTTTATACTATGCACTACTAGTTTTACATTTCTTGCATTAAAGTAAAATTCTCCTGTAACAGGGTAAACCAATTTAGATCCTACATATGTACRGGTAGCTTGACAGGCAGATATGATGGATGCCCCTCCATGATCAGGATCTGCTTCTCTAGCCCAACGTCATGTGGGACACAGCCAGCRCGACATTTATTAATCTGCTGCAGATAATTCCTAATAAAACAGCAGACAGTTCCAGCTAGGCGGCTCTGCGCTGAGCTGCTGCAGAGTGAGAACTTCAGGAATGGCACCATGCGTGTGACATGATGCATTACCATRCCAACCCTCCTTCTAATCCTGACAGGGAACTATTATTAACTAGAGAGCAACTGATTAATCGGCATGGCCGATTAATTAGGGCCGATTTCAAGTTTTCATAACAATCAGTGATCGTCATATTTGGACGCCGATTATGGCCGATTACATTGCACTCCACGAGGAGACTGCGTGGCATGCTGACCACCTGTTACGCGAGTGCAACAAGGAGCCAAGGTAAGTTGCTAGCTAGCATTAAACGTATTTTATAAAGAACAATCAATCTTAACATAATCACAAGTTAACTACACATRGTTGATGATATTACTAGTTTAACTAGCTTGTCCTGCGTTGCAAATAATCAATATCATCAAATCACAGTCTACTTAGCCAAACGGGTGATGATTTAACAAGCGCATTCGCGAAAAAAGCACTGYCGTTGCACCAATGTACCTAACCATAAACATCAATGCCTTTCTTTAAAATCAATACACAAGTATATTTTTTTAAACYTGCAAATGTAGTTARAAGAAATGCATGTTAGCAGGCAATATTAACTAGGGAATTTGTGTCACTTCTCTTGCGTTCTGTGCAAGCAGAGTCAGGGTATATGCAGCAGTATGGGCCGCATGGCTCGTTGCGAACTGTGTGAAGACCATACCTTCCTAACAAAGACTGTAATTAATTTGCCAGAATTTTACATAATTATGACATAACATTGAAGGGTGTGCAATGTTACAGCAATATTTAGATGTATGGATGCCACCCATTCAATAAAATATGGAAGGGTTCCGTATTTCACTGAAAGAATAAACGTTTTGTTTTTGAAGTGATCATTTCCGGATTTGACCATATTGATGACCTACGGCTCGTATTTCTGTCTTTTTTACATGGCCCATATTGCACTTTTACTTTCTTCTCCAACACTGTGTTTTTGCATTATTTAAACCAAATTGAACATGTTTCATTATTTATTTGAGACTAAATTGATTTTTATTTATGTATTATATTAAGTTAAAATAAAAGTGTTCAACAGTATTGTTGTTTTTTATCATTATTACAAATATATATATATATATATATATTTTTTTTTTTGGTCCTCCAGTAATCGGTATCGGCGTTGAAAAATCATAATCGGTCGACCGCTAGTATTAATGCTAAAACAGTGGGGGTGTAGTATTTTTATTATTTATTTATTTGGTTTACATTTGCTCTTTTGCAGGTTTTAGTATAGACACTGAACAAAAATTTACGCAACATGTAAAGTATTGGTCCCATGTTTCATGAGCTGAAATTAAAGATCCCCCAAAATTKACATACACACAAAAAGCTTATTTTGTTTACATCCCTGTTAGTGAGCATTTCTCCTTTGCCAAGATAATCCGTCCACCTGACAGGTGGGGCAAATCAAGAAGCTGCGTAATCATTACACAGGTGCACCTTGTGCTGGGGACAATAAAAGGCCACTCTAAAATGTGCAGTTTTGCCACAATGTCTCAAGTTTTGTAGTAGTGTGCAATTGGCATGCTGACTGCAGGAATGTCCACTGGAGCTGTTGCCAGAGAATTTAATGTTAATTTCTACCTTAAGCCACCACCAACATCGTTTTAGAGAATTTGTCAGTAACATGCTAATCACACCGCTCGCGTGCGTCCGCCTTCGCACGTATGTTGAATTTGTCCACCCACATCAGACATGTTCAGGACACACAGGTTGAAATATCAAAAAGAACTCTGAACTATATTCATTTGGGGACAGGTCAAAGAGCATTAAACATTTATGGCAATTTAGCTAGCTAGCTTGCTGTTTCTAGCTAATTTGTCCTGGTATATAAACATTGGGTTCTTATTTTACCAGAAATGCACAAGGTCCTCTACTCCGACAATATATTCACAGATAAAAGGGTAAACCGAGTTATTTTCTAGTAATCACTCCTTCTTCCGACTTCTTCTTCTTCTTTGGACTTTATATGGAGGTTGGCAACCAGCTTTAAGGTGCATTACCACCACCAACTGCRCTGGAGTGTGGATCTCAGTTAATCTTTCAATCACCCATTTGGGTATATGCTCCTAAAAACCAATGAGGTGATGGGAGAGGCGGGACTTGCACCATGTCAAGTGTCACAAATAGAACCAAGTTCTATTTTAGTGCCTGGCTACGCAGACGCACATGAGCAGTGTGTATGCAATGATTAAATAACATGTATGTGTCAATTTATTTTGCAACGCTTGCGCATGTGTCACGGCCTCAACCTGCCTCAACTGCAGACCATGTGTATGGCGTCGTGTGGGCGAGCGGTTTACAGGCGTAACCTAATGGACAAGGAACACAATTAGCATTTTATCGGTGGCAATTTGAATGYACAGAGATACCCTGACGAGATCCTGAGGCCCATTGTCATGCCATTCATCCGCCRCCATCACTTCATGTTTCAGCATGTTAATGCACGGCCCCATGTCACAAGGATCTGTACACAATTCCTGGAAGGTTCGCTACAGTTATTGTTATTTGTGTTCGTAAAAAATATGAGGGGCGAGGGTGTGCTTAATTTTACAGTACAAGGTGAGGGTCATGTGAAAAATGTTCGCTTTGGGGAGCGGTGTGCATTTTTTATGACACCTTGAGTTGGACCAGCCAAGTAAATGTCAAACTGTCCTTTACACTTAATTATATTTTAGTCGAAATGACTGTCACATTTTAGTTATTTGACTAATTATTTTGTGTAATTGTCAGAATGACAGTGGGACATTTTAGTAAACTAAATGCCCTTTCATTTTAGTCACATTTTAGTCATCACATTTGTATTGTCTCATTAACCTATAGTAAACATAAATCACTGACTTTCATGTACACACATACATAGCCTTGCCCTACCAACATTTTTCTACATAACATCCTATTCTCTTCCCAAAGCAGAAATATGACAAACATATATAAAAATTATCTGGCCATGTAAATTCCTAATTCACCCTACAGAGGTATTGCACTTATACAAAACAAACACAGACAAGCGCAGAGGGAGAGATTAGTCACAAGTCGAGTCCCAGTGCTCAAGTCCTGGTCCAAGTGCTGAAGTCTGAGTCACTGGATCCACATTAACTCAAAATAAAGTTATTTACCCAGTCAGATATAGTTTGGTGGCAAGAGGGATTTAGTCAATAAATTGTTTGCTATTCCTTTTCCTTCTTCTTTTCCTTCTTTCTTTGCCATCACATGTTTGCATATAGGCTACTGGTAATGTTACCAGAACTAATGTTGTGGATAGAAATTCCACAATCTTATTCCTTATTCAACATGTCAGAGAGGCATGTTTGTTCTACATAGCATGTTTCTATCATAGCATGGTCCAACGTTGCATYCTGCTGAACGCGCCACAGGTTTGTAGTTATCGCTAGCTAATGAGTTAAAATGAATGGACAAGGTGTAGCCTGAACAAATGGTTTAACGGTCCGGTCCGCAAGTAGCCTAGTTTTAGAACAGTCCGCGATATGCTTTATGAATTTAAAATGTGGCCCGCCAATGCACGATAGAATATMTTTTTTAGGTATTATGGTATTATTTAGGTATTATTACCGGTATTATGGGTCATATCTAATTGCTAGAATCAAGCCCTTTTCTCTGAGGAAAAGAGGGAGACCTCGCTACGTTGTCTAGAAAGCCTGGCTATGGAATATCGCAATGTTGAGTGAAACTACAAATTGAAAGACAGCCTACTTTTTTTTACTATTAAACGTAATGTGACAATTGTTTTTATTTTATTTCGTAAAGCAGCTTGTGTTTCTTAACCAGGCAAAGTGTAGTTATTTAGAAGGCTGGTGGCGACTGATTAGCTACAAGGAAGCTAATCAGAGGCGCAGTTGTGCTGCTAATATTAATTGTGCTCATCACTTGAAAACTTTCAATTTCTCCAAAAACTCTTGTCCAGTCCACTTATTATTCCAATTTTAGTCATAGAGAACCAACCTCGTCTCGTTTTAGTCAACTGAAATAAATTCATTTTTGTAAAAAATATTCTGGGTCTATTTTGTCAGTTGTAGTCTCGTCAATTGACACTGAAAAATAGGTGTTTGCCGAATATTTTTCTGATTATTTYCGTTGACGAAATTTAAGACCGCACGCCTGGTCATTTTATTACTGAAGCTGCAGATCTCAGCCATGATGTAAGATCAGATCATGGTCCAATTTGTGGACATGATGGCATGGCCAACGATGTCTTACTGTAACGCCAGTTGACTGCTTTGTTGKTACTACTGTGTACTCAAACCGTCTGAGAAAATAGGTTGTAGTGAACAGTATGCAACAACAAAAGCTACCATAAATCCATTTACCTGTCATCAAACTTACAACTTTGCAATACCACTCTGTGACTTGTCAGTGTCACTTTCAGATGGTATCATGGCCACAGTACAGCATCCTGTGATTCTCTTGCGTGATTAGATGAGTCAGCTTTGTCATTTTTGCTCCTCTCTCGCTTTCATTATTACCATCCATACATGTGAGCCTGCCATCTCCTTCTCCTACTATCACCCTGTTTGCCAGGATTTCCCAACTGGCTGCCAGCGGGTGGTTTTATTTGTCCCACCAAGTTTCCAGAGCAAAAAAAAGTATAATTTAATTGTTGGACATAAAAGACATAACACCAGGAAWATCCATTCCAAGTKATTTTAATTTAAGGAATCTGTTCCCAAATATTCCCACACATAATAGAAAGACGTGATTGTTTRCAAATGTAAGCAAGGTTTGAAATTATGAGGTTTTTGTTAAACATACAGTACCTGTCACGCCCTGACCTTAGAGATCCTTTTTATGTCTCTATTTTGGTTTGGTCAGGGCTTGAGTTGGGGTGGGTAATCTATGTTCTATATTTTGTAGTTCTTTGTTTTGGCCGGGTAGGGTTCTCAATCAGGGACAGCTGTCTATCGTTGTCTCTGATTGAGAACCAYACTTAGGCTGCCCTTTTTCCCACCTAAGTTTGTGGAAAGTTGACTTTGTTGAGGGCACATAGCCTTACGCTTCATAGTTTGTTTTGTTTTGTCGGCGTCATTTCAAATAAAAAAAGAAAATGTACGCTCACCACGCTGCACCTTGGTCCACTTCTTTTAACGGCCGTGACAGTACCAGTCAAAAGTTTGGACACACCTACTCATTCCAGCGTTTTTCTTTATTTTTCCTATTTTCTACATTGTAGAATAAAAGTGAAGACATCAAAACTATGAAACAACACACATGGAATCATGTAACCCAAAATGTTTTAAACAAATAAAAATATATTTGATATATTTGAGATTCTTCAAAGTAGCTACCCTTTGCCTTGACTGCTTTGCACACTCTTGGCATTCTCTCAACCAGCTTCATGAGGTAGTCACCTTTAAGGTGTTTGAGCCAATCAGTTGTGTTGTGACAAGGTAGGGGTAGTATACAGAAGATAGCCTTATTTTGTAAAAGTCAATATTATGGAAAGTCCATCATTACTTTAAGACATGAAGGTCAGTCAATCCGGAAAATTTCAAGAACTTTCTTCAAGTGCAGTCGCAAAAACCATCAAGCGCTATGGTGAAACTGGCTCTCATTAGGACCGACACAGGAAAGGAAGACCCAGAGTTACCTCTGCTGCAGAGGATAAGTTCATTAGAGTTACCAGCCTCACAAATTGCAGCCCAAATAAATGCTTCACAGAGTTCAAGTAAAGGACACATCTCAACATCAACTGTTCAGAAGAGACTGCATGAATCAGGCCTTCATGGTCAAATTGTTGCAAAGAAACCACTACTAAAGGACACCGATAATAAGAAGAGACTTGCTTGGGCCAAGAAACACGAGCAATGGACATTAGATCTTTCCTTTGGTGTGGTGAGTCTGAATTTGAGATTTTTGGTTCCAACCACTGTGTGAGACGCAGAGTAGGTGAATGGATAATCTCCACATGTGTGGTTCCCACTGTGAAGCATGGATGAGGAAGTGTGATGGTGTGGGGGTGCTTTGAGGGTGACACTGTGATTTATTTAGAATTCAAGGCACACAGCATTCTGCAGAAATACACCATCCCATATGGTTTGCGCTTAGTGGGACTATCATTTTTCTTTTCAACAGGACAATGACCCAACACACCTTCAGGCTGTGTAAGTGCTATTTGACCAAGACGGAGAGCTGATGGAGTGCTGCATCAGATGACCTGGCCTCCACCATCACTCAATCTAAACCCAATTGAGATGGTTTGGGATGAGTTGGGATGAGTTGGATGGCAGAGTGAAGGAAAAGCTGCCAACAAGTGTTCAGCATATGTGGGAACCCCTTCAAGTCTGTTGGAAAAGCATTCCAGGTGAAACTGTRGTGGCAGGTAGCCTAGTGGTTAGAGCGTTGGGCCAGTAACTGGAAGGTTTCTAGATTGAATCCCAGAGCTGACAAGGTAAAAATATGTTATTCTGCCCCTGAACAAGGCAGTTAACTTCTTATGGCTRAGATCCCGCTAACGGGATCAATATGACAACAGCCAGTGAAAGTGCAGGGCGCCAAATTCAAACAACAGAAATCTCATAATTAAAATTCCTCAAGCATACAAGTATTTCACACCATTTTAAAGACACATTTCTTGTTAATCCCACCAGTGTCCAACTTCAAATAGGCTTTTCGGCGAAAGCACCACAAACGATTATGTTAGGTCAGAGCCAAGTCACAGAAAAACACAGCCATTTTTCCAGCCAAAGAGAGGAGTCACAAATATCAGAAATAGAGATAGAATTAATCACTAACCTTTGATCTTCAACAGATGACACTCATAGGACTTCATGTTACACAATACATGTATGTTTTGTTCGACAAAGTTCATATTTATATAAAAAAATCTCAGTATACATTGGCGAGTTATGTTCAGTAGTTCCAAAAACATCTGGGGATTTTGCAGAGAGCCGCATCAATTTACAGAAATACTCATTATAAATGTTGATGAAAATACAAGTGTTATGCATGGAACTTTAGATACA
This sequence comes from Salvelinus sp. IW2-2015, assembly GCF_002910315.2. Taxonomy (NCBI): domain Eukaryota; kingdom Metazoa; phylum Chordata; class Actinopteri; order Salmoniformes; family Salmonidae; genus Salvelinus; species Salvelinus sp. IW2-2015. The sequence continues at coordinate 29,401,779 of NC_036872.1, read as the reverse complement.
CTTCTCCTTAATGCAACTGCTGTGTCAGATTTCAAAAAAGCTTTACGGAAAAAGCAAACCATGCAATAATCTGAGTAYGGCGGTCAGAGCCCTGTCACGAACGTCGTCATGGAAATGACCGGACCAAGGTGCAGCGTTGTGAGCGTACATTTCTTTTTATTATGAATGTCGCCAACAAAAACAAGCGCTCCACCGCATAACACGGTGCCTGACCAGTACTACGCTCCCTACGGTAAGCATGAGGAGTTGGCTCAGGTCTCCAACCTGACTCAGCCAATCTCCTCGTGTTCCCCCCCCCCAAAAAAATGTGGGGAGTGGCCTCCCGGTCTTTCGTGCCAGCCGTGTCCCTGTGTAAACCTGGGCCCTTTTACGCGCTGCCTCCGCCTTCCTCGCTGCTCCCACGGCAGGCGATGCTTTCCCGCCAGGATCTCCTCCCACGTCCAGGATCCTTTCCCATTCAGGATGTCCTCCCATGTCCAGTCCTCCTTACCACGCTGCTTGGTCCGTTTGTGGTGGGTAGTTCTGTCACGAACWTCRTCAGGGAAATGACCGAACCAAGGTGCAGCGTGGTGAGAGTACATTTCTTTTTATTATGAATGTCCCCAACAAAAACGAACGTGAAGCTTACTAGGGCTAAACAGGCCACTAACAAAGTCAACTACCCACAACTAAGGTGGAAAAACAGGCTGCCTAAGTATGATTCCCAATCAGAGACAACGATAGACAGCTGTCCCTGATTGAGAAACATACCCGGCCAAAACATAGAAACAGAAAACATAGAAATAAAGAAACTAGAATGCCCACCCTAGTCACACCCTGGCCTAACCAAAATAGAGAATAAAAGCCTCTCTATGGCCAGGTGGTGACAAGCCCAAACAAGACAAAAAGATAACCGCCATATTGTGCAGTCAACAGAAGTCATAAATAACATTATAAACATTCACTTACCTTTGATAATCTTCATCAGAATGCACTCTCAGGAATCCCAGTTCCACAATAAATGTTTGTTTTGTTCGATAATGTCCATCATTTTTGTCCAAATAACGCCGATTTGTTTGCGTGTTCAGTACACAATCTAAACTCACGACGCACGGGCAGGTTCAGACAAAGTCATATTACAGTCCGTAGAAACATGTCAAACGAAGTATAGAATCAATCTTTAGGATGTTTTTAACATAAATCTTCAATAATGTTCCAACCGGAGAATTCCTTTGTCTTCAGAAATGCGATGGAACAGAGCTCGCTCTCACATGAACGCGCATGGTCAGCTCATGTTCAGCTCATGGCAAACCTTACTCAATCCCCTCTCATTCGGCCCCACTTCATGGTAGAAGCATCAAACAAGGTTCTAAAGACTGTTGACATCTAGTGGACGCCTTAGGAAGTGCAACATGACCAATATCCCACTGTATCTTCAATAGGGAATGAGTTGAAAAACCACCAACCTCAGATTTCCCACTTCCTGGTTGGATTC
>NC_036872.1:29391013-29397753 GCF_002910315.2 Salvelinus sp. IW2-2015 | reverse complement strand
GGTTTTTCAACTCATTCCCTATTGGAGATACAGTGGGATATTGGTCATGTTGCACTTCCTTGGTTCCACCTTGGTTCGGTCATTTCCCTGACGAAGTTCGTGACACGAACTACCCACCACAAACGGACCAAGCAGCGTGGTAAGGAGGACTGGACATGGGAGGACATCCTGAATGGGAAAGGATCCTGGACGTGGAGGAGATCCTGGCGGGAAAGCATCGCCTGCCGTGGGAGCAGCGAGGAAGGCGGAGGCAGCGCGTAAAAGGGCCCAGGTTTACACAGGGACACGGCTGGCACGAAAGACCGGGAGGCCACTCCCCACATTTTTTTGGGGGGGGGGAACACGAGGAGATTGGCTGAGTCAGGTTGGAGACCTGAGCCAACTCCTCATGCTTACCGTAGGGAGCGGTACTGGTCAGGCACCGTGTTATGCGGTGGAGCGCTTGTTTTGTTGGCGACATTCATAATAAAAAGAAATGTACGCTCACAACGCTGCACCTTGTCCGGTCATTTCCATGACGACGTTCGTGACAGGGCTCTGACCGCCATACTCAGATTATTGCATGGTTGCTTTTTCCGTAAAGCTTTTTGAAATCTGACACAGGTTGCATTAAGAGAAAGTGTATCTAAAGTTCCATGCATAACACTTGTATTTCATCAACATTTATAATGAGTATTTCTGTAAATTGATGCGGCTCTCTGCAAAATCCCCGATGTTTTTGGAACTACTGAACATAAATCGCCAATGTACACTGAGATTTTTATATAAATATGAACTTTGTCGAACAAAACATACATGTATTGTGTAACATGAAGTCCTATGAGTGTCATCTGTTGAAGATCAAAGGTTAGTGATTAATTCTATCTCTATTTCTGATATTTGTGACTCCTCTCTTGGCTGGAAAAATGGCTGTGTTTTTCTGTGACTTGGCTCTACCTAACATAATCGTTTGTGGTGCTTTCGCCGAAAAGCCTATTTGAAGTTGGACACTGGTGGGATTAACAAGAAATGTGTCTTTAAAATGGTGTGAAATACTTGTATGCTTGAGGAATTTTAATTATGAGATTTCTGTTGTTTGAATTTGGCGCCCTGCACTTTCACTGGCTGTTTTCATATTGATCCCGTTTCGGGATCTTAGCCATAAGAAGTTAACTGCCTTGTTCAGGGGCAGAATAACATATTTTTACCTTGTCAGCTCTGGGATTCAATCTAGAAACCTTCCAGTTACTGGCCCAACGCTCTAACCACTAGGCTACCTGCCACTACAGTTTCACCTGGAATGCTTTTCCAACAGACTTGAAGGGGTTCCCACATATGCTGAACACTTGTTGGCAGCTTTTCCTTCACTCTGCCATCCAACTCATCCCAACTCATCCCAAACCATCTCAATTGGGTTTAGATTGAGTGATGGTGGAGGCCAGGTCATCTGATGCAGCACTCCATCACTCTCCGTCTTGGTCAAATAGCACTTACACAGCCTGAAGGTGTGTTGGGTCATTGTCCTGTTGAAAAGAAAAATGATAGTCCCACTAAGCGCAAACCATATGGGATGGTGTATTCTGCAGAATGCGTGTGTGCCTTGAATTCTAAATAAATCACAGTGTCACCCTCAAAGCACCCCCACACCATCACACTTCCTCATCCATGCTTCACAGTGGGAACCACACATGTGGAGATTATCCATTCACCTACTCTGCGTCTCACACAGTGGTTGGAACCAAAAATCTCACCACACCAAAGGAAAGATCTAATGTCCATTGCTCGTGTTTCTTGGCCAAGCAAGTCTCTTCTTATTATTGTGTCCTTTAGTAGGTGTTTCTTTGCAACAATTTGACCATGAAGGCCTGATTCATGCAGTCTCTTCTGAACAGTTGATGTTGAGATGTGTCCTTTACTTGAACTCTGTGAAGCATTTATTTGGGCTGCAATTTGTGAGGCTGGTAACTCTAATGAACTTATCCTCTGCAGCAGAGGTAACTCTGGGTCTTCCTTTCCTGTGTCGGTCCTAATGAGAGCCAGTTTCACCATAGCGCTTGATGGTTTTTGCGACTGCACTTAAAGAAACGTTCAAAGTCTTGAAATTTTCCGGATTGACTGACCTTCATGTCTTAAGTAATGATGGACTTTCCATAATATTGACTTTTACAAAATAAGGCTATCTTCTGTATACTACCCCTACCTTGTCCACACACAACTGATTGGCCTCAAACACCTTAAAGAAAATAAATTCCCAGCCCATAATTAATTTCTTTATCCATTTTTTGTTCCCTATACAGAGTTGGGAGAAGTGGGTGGTCTACAGGCCGGATGGGGGAGCCCTTCTTTTATCCTCCCTTGGCACCGCCGAGTTGAGTTTATCTGCTCACATACGCCGTCGCTCGCCCAAACAGGCGAGTTTTTACACCAGAGCGAAAAGAGCATATATGTCGCTGTTTATGCTACTGATATTTATTATCCCCTCCCACAAATTTATATCCTAATATTTACTAAAGTTGGCGGGGTGGAGGGGATTTTTTATTATATATTTTTGGTACCTCTTTTGTTCCCGCGCATTTGTGTTTTGTTACTTTATTGATTCCTCCCAAAGGGTGGTCTGCCATTAGTTTGTATGTGTCTTCACCTTCTCATTTCTCTTATCATATAGTTAGATAAATTATATGAACACTACAACCCAACCACCGGCTGGAGGGCTAGTGGAGGGGTGTTCCCCGTTTTTTTTGTCCCCAATTCTTTGTGAGATTGTGGTTGGGGTAGGGTTGGTACTGTTCTCCCTTGTTCCCCCCGGCCTGTAACAAAACCAAGAAGTCACGCGACGGCCAAAAAGTGGCAAAAAAACCTTTTCGGGTTCCGAAGGGCAAGACGATAGAAAAAAGTAGATCGTGACATGGTGGGGCGATTTTTTCGTATTTGAAATGACCGCCGACAAAACAAAAACAAACCATAGCTAAAGGCTATTGTGCCCACCCAAAAAAGATCAAACATTCCAAAACAAAAACTAATAAAAAACCGCGTAACCAACCTCAGATTTCCCACTTCCTGGTTGGATTCTTTCTCAGGGTTTTGCCTGCCATATGAGTTCTGTTATACTCACAGACATCAGTCAAACAGTTTAGAAACTTCAGAGTGTTTTCTATCCAAGTATACTAATAATATGCATATATTAGCAACTGGGACTGAGTAGCAGGCAGTTTACTCTGGGCACCTCTGGACACCTTATTCATCCAAGCTACTCAATACTGCCCCCAGACATAAAAAGTTAACCCACTTTTCCTTAGCTGTCATTGTAAATAAGAATTCACTGATGACTTGCCTAGTTAAATAAATAAAATAAGCTGGATGAGAGAATGCAGAGTGTGTGAAGCTGTCACCAATGAAAAGGGTGGCTACTTTGAAGAATCTCAAATCTAAAATAGATTTTGACTTGTTTAACGTTTTTTTGGTTACTACATGATTCCATATGTGTTATTTCATAGTTTTGATTTCTTCACTATTATTCTACAATGTAGAATATAGTAAATATAAAGAAAAACCCTCAAATGAGTAGGTGTGTCCAAACTTTTGACTGTATCTGTTTGGGCTTCTTGCGATCAACTTGCTCGCGGCTGAATCTATACTAAACAAAAAAATGCAACATGCAACAATTTCAAAGATTTTACTGAGTTACAGTTCATGTAAGGATAGCAGCCAATTGAAACAAATTAATTAAGCCCTGATCTATGTATTCCACATAACAAGGAATACAGATATGCATGTGTTGGTCACAGATACCTTAAAAAAAGGGTAGGGGTGTGGATCAGAAAAGCACCATTTGCCACATGCAGGGCGACATCTCCTTCACAAAGAGTTGATCAGGCTGTTGACTTTTTGTGCATATATATATATATATATATATATATATATATATATACTGTGTAATGATTACGCAGCTTCTTGATTTGCCCCACCTGTCAGGTGGACGGATTATCTTGGCAAAGGAGAAATGCTCACTAACAGGGATGTAAACAAAATAAGCTTTTTGTGTGTATGTACATTTCTGGGTTCTTTTATGTCAGCTAATGAAACATGGGAYCAACACTTTACATGTTGCATTTATATTTTTGTTCAGTGTAGTTAATGATCCCTGCTATAATGCCATCATGTCATTCTCATCAGACCAAGGTTGTGTCCACATAGTGCACTTCTTTTGACCAGAGCCCTCAGCCCTATGGGCCCCTGGTCAATAGTAGTACACTATGCAGTCTATAGGGTTCCAGATACAAATGAACGCTGCAGCTCTCTTTGTTCCCTGTCATCCCGCAATAAAGAATCAGAGGCCCATAGGTTCTAATCCCAGATTTCTGCATCTTTCTCCCTCTTGTTACTCATGCAAGGATGCATTGATGTAACTGGATGCAAAGAGATGGRGTGAGTTCCATATTGCACTCTAAACCCTATTTAGTGCACTACTTTTGACCAGGACCCATGCTGCATGCTTGACTATTTATTTATTATTTTTTATTGAAGCTGACTGGGTGATTATTTATGCAATATTATGCTTTATGCTGGAATTGTAAAAATGAAATTTGACTCATAATTTCCTAATGCCTTTTATCACAGAGAGCTGAGAGCTAGATACCGCCACAATGGTGGGCTGGCTGCTTTATCGTTTGCCAGTTCAGTTTCATTTCACAAGATCCATGCTGAGAGATGGGAGAGAGTAGTACAGAGAATGGGCCAGCAGCCAAGAGAGGGCTTTTCATTAGTTTAATAGTCCTCTGGAGCCCTGCTTGGTTTATGAGAGAGAGAACAAAACATTAAGAACACCTTCTTAATATTAAGTTGCACACCCTTTTGCCCACAGAACTGCCTCAATTCGTCAGGGCATGGATTCTAAAAGGTGTCAAGYGTTCCACAGGGATGCTGGCCCATGTTGACTCCAATGCTTCCCACAATTTGGCTGGATGTCCTTTGGGTGGTGGACCATTCTTGATACACACAGGAAAATGTTGCATGTGAAATCAATGGAATGAGCCATTCATTTAGGAATTGCATACTTGGCCTGATCACGTAGAGTAGAATACTAATAAGTGAGCGATTGTATTGTCTGGAGTGTATCATGTTTGGCGGAACTGTGGCAATGCAGACTGTCTATGTGTTTATATTTCTTTTTCCGAATGTCTTACAAGCACCAAAGGATCTTTGAGGTCAATATTTCATTAAATTTTCATAATTTTCATAACTTGTTATTGGATACGCTCCGTGTGTTAAAAGGGTGTATTTGTTTTTACAGATGGGAGCGACAGTCGTCTGCTTTGGAAGCCGTATAGAGATTCTAGCTGTATTAGGGCATGTGATTGTAAAGTTAACGGGTTATGAAGATAAAAGAAGGCATTTACAAGTTGAACGGGATTTAAGGTGATATGCTGCTATGTGAGACGTTGGCGTTGGGAGGGGGTGTAATTGGTGTGGATGGTAAAAAGGGACGTGTGAGGAGGAGTGCAAAATGGGGGAGATGACGAAAAAGAGGGAGAGATCGCGTGGGGTGGTAGTTAACGTCGAATATGACAGGATGCGTGAGCAGGTCTACTCGTAGTATCAGTCTTGGGAATTCTAGAGAGATTCCTGGCTTCCCGGGCTTAGGAGTAAACACGCTGTGATTGACATTGATAGCAGTTTCGTGCTTGTTCGTTTTTGTTTAGTGTTTTCATTCGGAGCGCATAATTTCGCATTTCTCATTCTTACAAAACAACATGGCATTCACGAACCAGTTCGGTCTCTCCCACCCTGAGCCTGTGTCAAGCCCACCGTACGGGAGTTGTAGCGATGAGACAAGACAGTAACTACAACAATTGGATACCACGAAATGGGTAAAAAAAATTAACATTTAAAAAACTATTTATCTTTAGGCCAATGTGAATACGCGCTTCAGCAGAAATTGAATAATACCAGTACGAGGATATTGACGCAAATCTTCCAAAAACTAATCATACTACATTTTACTAATAGCTCTAATAATATAATATTATGATAATAATAAATACTATTAGCAGACGCTTTTATCCAAAGTGACTGTCAAGCGTGCCATAATTTTACTATAACCTACTAAACTGGAATTACAACACCAGGCTCCACCAACTGAGCTACAAAAAGACCAAATTTGGTTAATGCTGGTTTTACATTTGGTAATGCTGGTTCTCGTCGTTACTAGTTAGGACCTACCACAGCCTGAGTAATGAGATAGGGGATCCTCTCTGCCAGAATGACAGGTCCCTAATTAGCTACCACTCCATCAGTGGATCTCTTCACCAGCTACAGTGCTTTTTTCCTCTTTCATAACTATTAAAATGTATGTCTTCTTACAAGAACCAGGATCACAGCCTAGAAACGGAGCCATCCTCTAAGTAATAAGGGTTAATAATGAAGTCCTCTCTCCTTTGTGCAACAAACCAGCAGAGAGCAAGAGGACGTATAACTAGTGTAAAGAAGAAACACCTGCTCTTCTCAGACAGACTGACCAGGTGAGAATCCAGATAAAAGCTATGATCCCTTATTGATGTCACTTGTTAAATCTCACTTCAATCAGTGTAGATGAAGGGGGGAGACAGGTTAAAGAAGGATTTTTAAGCTTTGAGAAATTGTGTATGTGTGCCATTCAGAGGGTGAATGGGTAATACAAATATTTAAGTGTCTTGAACAGGGTATGGTAGTAGGTGCCAGGTGCACCAGTTTTGTGTCAAGAACTGCAACGCTAAAGAGTTTCA
>NC_036872.1:29386315-29390913 GCF_002910315.2 Salvelinus sp. IW2-2015 | reverse complement strand
AGTAACACTGCATTCCAAAATGCCATAAACACATGTCAGAATTAGCATTTGCATCAAATGGCAAACACTCTCATAATATACATTTTTGCATATACCATTCAACACTGTTGTCTCTAAATCTTAAAGCGTTCTTTGGTCTTCATAGCTTATATCTACATTTTCAATTACAATTCTACGAAATCAATCTGCTGAGAGGGTAACAATACACTGAAAACAACCAAATGCAGTAGAAACAGAAAAATATATTATTAGGCCAAAACTTACTGTTGATACAGTAGCATACAACAAAACCATAAACATAGTAAACCAAAAGTATATCTTTAGAATACAGTAAAGAACACATGTGTGTATGAATTGCAGAGTGTGTGCTGTGCGTTTTGTGCCAACCTTCTTTGCAGCTGACAACTTTACGTTTTTTTCTTTTTACCTTTTATTACCGTTTTTTTAGTTTTTCCATCCACAACTTTTTTCCCTCATTCAACTTTTTCACTCCGGAGCTTTATCTGGACATGAAACAGACAATGTCTGCGGCTGGTTTGAGATCTTATTGTCGGAAAGATAATCATTTTGTCTCTGTGAATGTTTGTTCCTCTGACAAATCAACTGTACATTTCGGTGTTCCTCAAGGTTCCGTTTTAAGGACCACTATGTTATTCATAATGATTAACCTCTTCGGGATGTTATTCCGAAAACATAATGTTTAACTGTTCATGCTATGCGATGACAACAGCCTGTACATTTCAATAAACATGAGTTGAAGCCCCAAAGAAATGCCTCGCCTAGACCGTGTTTCAGACATAAGGAATGGATGCTGAAAACTTTCTACTTTAACTGGACAAACCAGAGATGCTTGTTCCTTCAGCATTTCAACATCCGAAGCTAATAGTTAACATTAACCATGATGTTCTTTAATTGCTCAGTCGCTTGTATTCATTAATATTACAGGGAACGATCGCTTACGAGGGGAAAGCTGTTGTACAAGCCCAGCTTCAACGCCAAATCGGGTTAGCAAGGTTAAATTAAATTTCAGTGTAGGAAAGGAAGAAAAGAACAGCGTCTGTGCACCCAGTAATGTACAGATACTCAACCTGTAGTTAAACCCCCCGCACATCCCTGCAGCGGACAACTTTCTCATGGCTTTGGAGGAAATGCTGTAGGGATGCTCAACTGGTGTCGCTCATTCAGGCCGACAGAAACTCTGTCAACCATCCCATCTAAAGTAGCGAGTCGAGTCTGAGCCGATTTCTCTTGTTCTCTAACTCCTCCCGTTCGGTGTCTGAGACGCCCCGAAGGCTGCCCCCCATTAGCTCTGACAAATTGAAAACCCTAGCATTGGCGACTCCATTACCCGCCCCAGTATTAGAACTTATAAAACGAATCACCCAGCGATTCAATTTCACTGATTTTGTTTACCAAGGAGGTCTACAGGGCAAGGACGCCAATTTTTTTACAAAAGCTCGATTCATCTAAGTACTACCTTAAGCTCAGCTTCCTCGGCTGTTTCTATTTATTGAAAAGTGTCAAGAGTCTGCTGGTACCGACGTTAAGGCTAATCTTGAAGTGTGCTGGCTAAACGCCCTAAACGAAAACTTAAAGGCATAATCCTTTTTGCGAGCCTTTAAAAGAGTATAGTGGATAAGAGAGTAGTTTTCTAAAGCGCATACGACTAATTTTCTATCCCCACCCTGTCCCCCATGTCTGAAACACGGCTCTAGCGCGAGGCGGCAATTGTTACCAACGGTGAGTGGTGCTTCATCCATGTTTTTTGAAGGAGATGTGAGGCATTTTGCATTTTGTGTGTGCAGTTTTGGGAATTGTGTGTAGAGTTTTGAAAAAAGGAGACAGTTTTGAAAACGTGTGTAAGCAGTTGGAAAAAACTGTAATACATTTTAAAATAAAGCTATAACGTAACAAAATGTAGAAAAAGTCAAGGGGTCTGAATACTTTCTGAAGGCACTGTATGTGACTGTACATCAAATGTTGCATTTGTAAAATGTTTTACCTAATTTTTCGCCTGACACAATCATTTTGCATACTCTTAATCATTCCCAAAAATATTGGCATGCATAACCTTTGTTTTAACCAATTCTGAGGGTTGTTAAAAGCTGAATTTTTACAATAATACATTAGTCAACACACTCCCCTTTAACAACTCTAAATATATTTGGCATAGTACATCAAGTCACTTGTCAATGATGTTGCAGACAACGTTTGGCAGGTCTATTATTTTCATCTAACACAATCAATGTTAACATACAGTGCATTTCAGAAAGTATTCAGACCCCTTGTCATTTTGCACATTTTGTTACGTTACAGCCTTATTCTAAAATTGATTAAATAATTTTTCCCATCATAAATCTACACACAATAGCCCATAATGACAAACCAAAAACATGTTTTAAGAAATGGAAGCAAATCATAAAATAAAAAAAACAGAAATACCTTATTTACATAAGTATTCAGACCCTTTGAATTGTGCTTCAACAAAGTACTAAGGAAAGGGTTTGAATACTTATGTAAACGTGATATCAGTTTTTTTATACATCTGCAAACATTTCTAAAAACCTGTTTTTGCTTTGTCATTATGGGTTATTGTGTGTAGACTGAGGGGGGGGAAACTATTTTCATCAATTTTAGAATAAGGTTGTAACGTAACAAAATGTGAAAAAAGTCAAGAGGTCTGAATGCTTTCCCGAATGCACTGTAAGCCCCCTAGAAGCCTTTAATTGACCAATTTATAGGCATGCCTAATTTAGGCATCTTTTTTTAACAACGTGATGTTTTGCTCCAAAATGATAACATGAAATAACATGATGTAGGTCATTAAATATTTGAAAAGATGTTTAATTATTAGCCTAGTGGCAAAAAGTATTTAGACATATCATGTGAAATAGGCCTCATATGAAATAATTGTCAAAAGCGCAAGAAATTATGCTGCATGTAACCCTACATTATTAATGGATTGATCATATAGAAATATCAACATATTATTTGAACAACTCCAAAGCAATTGCATCCACTGACTTCCTGACTGAATTTTTCTATTATCAAGACACATGCTGTTAACTCTTAACCTCATGAGATCTCCTAAATATCAGCCAACTTGGTTGGACTTATGACTAAAGAGCCTTTATGCATAGCTTTTATTTTTACTCATAAGATTAGGAGTAAAATGGCTATTCTGAGCACTTACGACCAATGTTCTACTCTGAGATGCTTGGATACGGACCCTGGTTCTCCATGTCCATGCAATCTTATTTATTGTGATCACAGTGCTATCAGAGTGCTATAGCGTAGCCTGTTCTCCAGTTCAGAAGGGAACATGTTCTGGAAATGGCCGACAGTGCCGTTGGTGTATTCTCTCTGGATGAACACTTTGGCAGCAGTAGCTGTCTGCTGCCTCATATCCTGCAAGCTATGAGTCTAGAAGGAAGGATGGAAGGTAGAAAGGTAGGAAGGAAGGAAGGAAGGAAGGAAGGAAGGAAGGAAGGAAGGAAGGAAGGAAGGAAGGAAGGAAGGAACCAGAAACAGCAGAGGGAGCACCCCCCTATCCACATCGACGGGTCAGTAGTGGAGAAGGTGGAAAGTTTTAAGTTCCTCGGTGTACACATCACGGACAAACTGAATTGGTCCACCCACACAGACAGCGTTGTGAAGAAGGCGCAGCAGCGCCTCTTCAACCTCAGGAGGCTGAAGAATTCGGCTTGTCACCAAAAGCACTCACAAACTTCTACAGATGCACAATCGAGAGCATCCTGTCGGGCTGTATCACCGCCTGTTACGGCAACTGCTCCGCCCACAACCGTAAGGCTCTCCAGAGGGTAGTGAGGTCTGCAGAACGCATCACCAGGGGCAAACTACCTGCCCTCCAGGACACCTACACCACCCGATGTCACAGGAAGGCCATAAAGATCATCAAGGACAACAACCACCCAAGCCACTGCCTGTTCACCCCGCTATCATCCAGAAGGCGAGGTCAGTACAGGTGCATCAAAGCAGGGACCGAGAGACTGAAAAACAGCTTCTATCTCAAGGCCATCAGACTGTTAAACAGCCACCACTAACATTTAGCGGCCGCTGCCAACATACTGACTCAACTCCAGCCACTTTAAAAATGGGAATTGATGGAAATTATGTAAAAATGTACCACTAGCCACTTTAAGCAATGCCACTTAATACAATGTTTACATACCCTACATTACCCATCTCATATGTATATACTGTACTCTATATCATCTACTGCATCTTGCCATCTTTATGCAAATACATGTACCACTAGCCACTTTAAACTATGCCACTTTATGTTTACATACCCTACAGTACTCATCTCATATGTATATACCGTACTCTATACCATCTACTGCATCTGCCATGCCGTTCTGTACCACCACTCATCCATATATCTTTATGTACATATTCTTTATCCCTTCACACTTGTGTGTGTGTGTAAGGTAGTAGCGTGGAATGTTAGGTTAGATTACTGTTGGTTATTACTGCATTGTCGGAACTAGAAGCACAAGCATTTCGCTACACTCGCATTAACATCTGCTAACCATGTGTATGTGACTAATAAAATTTGATTTGATTTGATTTGAAAT
>NC_036872.1:29284578-29380932 GCF_002910315.2 Salvelinus sp. IW2-2015 | reverse complement strand
AAATAACATGGCTTCCATCTAATAACATAGCTGCCATCTAATAACATAGCTGCCATCTAATAACATAGCTGCCATCTAATAACATAGCTGCCATCTAATAACATAGCTGCCATCTAATAACATGGCTGCCATTTTTGGCAGAATGAAAAACAGATTGCAGTTTCCTGTTGCAAAGATTACAATACAGTGTGGACTTGGTCTGCTATGAAGCTTGTTTTATCTTGCACAGGAACACTGATAAATAATGAATGTTAACAAATGGAGCACAGTTGAAAACAAAATATGTAGCCTATGCATCACGAATAAGACTAGGCTATGCTTAAACAATAGTATGAACAAGGAAACAAATGACATTGAACACTGATCTATGAAGTGAAGACAATGAATTAGGACGGCTAACGTTAATCATTCATGATCCTATCCTGTTTTATAATGGAAACCACTACCAGACTGGGAGACCATCTACCGCCGTGGAGTAGGAGGGATGGCTTGCTTTTTTTTAACATTAGAGATGGCACCCTATTCCCTTTATAGTGCCCTATTTGGGCCCTGGTAAAAGTTGTGCACTACACTACATAGGGAATGGGGTGCCATTTGGGACACAGTCTCTGATTCATGATTAACCTACAGTGTGCTGTGCTAACAGGATATAATGTGTGATCCTTCATAAACACACAGTAAGTCAGTGTCTTAGACTACTGAAGCATATGTATTAGGAACAGGATACAGCCTAGATGATCTATTACGCTCATCACAACTTTGTTTGGTTACGGATAAAATGTCCTCAAAATACATAAACTGTCTGTCTTCCATTTAAGATTTAGGCCCTACAGCTATTATGTGATAATCCATCACTCTGACAAGCTGTTTTAACACAGGTCTCTGGCTGTTTCTCAGAGAGCAGATAACATCAACTCTAATCTGACATGTTTGTCTAGCTAGGTTATCATGATTTATCCAAGCAATTATGTTAATTGGTGGGAGAGTAGGAGTAGCTAGCTAGTGCCATTTCAGTGTTATTTTTTTCTGAAGGAAAAATCAATTTGCTTTAACATGCCTGAGAAGAGGAATAGGCTAATATAGTTTATGAAGTGCTTCCGTGTGTGTGTGTGCGTGTGTGTGTGTGTGTGTGTGTGTGTGTGTAAAAGTTTGACACACAAGGGTTGGTTAAAACTACAACTTTAAATCAAGCACCAACAGCTTACATGTTTTGTTCTCAACATAGCATTCAGAAAATAGGAATGAGGACCAGAAAATGCTAAACAAAAGCTACCGCTATACTTAATTTTATATAAGCCTCCTTACCCTCATGAAATGCTTCAGCATTCATCATGACTAAAACTAACTAGCTAACGTTATCTAGCTAACTATAGTGTTATTGTAAAGTATGCATAGACAGGCTTAGATAAGGGGCATTTAACTCTGTCCTAAGAGTTTTGATAAGCTAAAGTATGCAAACAGAATCAAACCCACAATTAAATATCTACTCTCATATGCTGACTTGTCTAAGTTCTCTACCCTACAATTATCTACAAGGTGGGCCAATGAATCACTGCCATTGCATGGTAGCTAATACGTGAATAGTTATTAGGGTGAAACATTTTCAACTTCAAACTCAAAAGAAGACAGAGGAATAAGGGAATGTATTATTGTTTCATCAGATTTAAAGTGGTACTAGCAAATTTTATTTGCTAACTCAACTTCAAGAACAACAGAAGCATAATTAAGTTATCAATGTGTTGATTAACTAGCTGACTATCTAGCTAGCTAGTTAACATTTGCTTTTGTCAAAATGGTTAGCCAGCTAGCTAGCAGCTCATCTTGCAATCTGCCTCACACATTCATTAAGAAAAATAACACCAAGAACAGGTTAGATAATACAATTTAATACAAAACAATTTAAAATTCAAGAATTTCAAAGATAAACAATGCTCCATCTTTAGTGATTAGTAGCTGAGTACTGCTACTAATGTGTCCATATACAAGTTGTCCAATTCACAAGGTTCCTGGCCAGCAAATTGATACATTTTTTGTGGGAATAATAAACCCAAAATATCTCATTTGCCATCAAATTTATAGATAGACTTTATTATTCTTATATTCACAGTGAGCATGATCGGAAAAATGAAACAGAGTTTGAGTGAATTTTCTACATTTTCCAACTAGCTCTGGTCCAGGGCATCACGGCCCTGCACTCGAGCCCCTCTCAGATACTCGCCAACCAGTCCATGCATTCCGGTTTCCTTGGGACGTCTTACCCCTACCCTTACCCTTACCTTCATTTTAGCCTTTACCAAACCCTAACTTTAACCCGTACCTTAACCTCTTTAAATTTCAGCTTCATGTGGTAGGGCCTAGTGATTCGCAGATTGACTCATAACCCGCAGTCCCCACGGTTAAGTCCACGGGGCACACGCGTTTAAGGTCATTAAACATTGTGTGGCTAAAGGACGGGTGGCTGAAGGGCGGGTTGAATAAAGAGAAACAATACCTTAAAAAATCTGTAAATGTATAATTATTGTGCAGTTTATATAGGCTACATTGAGGTTTTTCTTTCATTGTTTTAAGCTATCTTGTATTACTGCATAAGCCTAAACTTATCCTACACAGCCAAATAGCCTCCACAGCCAATCGCCAAATAATGCTTTTCGGATGGGCAGAAAAAAATAACGTCAAGCCACAGAGTTAACATCAATCCACGGATGAATAATGACGAAGTTTAACTCAATAAGACAGAAAATAAGCGCCGAAAGGACAGTTGAAAATAAAGAGAAGACATTGCCAGAAACGTAATGTTTGGAAAATATTTGGTGGAGTGGTAAAAGAGAATTTGTCACGCCCTGACCTTAGTTCCTTTTTTATGTCTCTATTTTGGTTGGTCAGGGCGTGAGTTGGGGTGGGCATTCTATGTTTTTTTCCTATGTTTTCTATTTCTATGTGTTTGGCCGGGTGTGGTTCTCAATCAGAGGCAGCTGTCTATCGTTGTCTCTGTTTGAGAACCATACTTAGGTAGCCTTTTCCCACCTGTGTTTTGTGGGTAGTTGTTTTCTGTCTTTGTGTCTGTACCAGACAGGACTGTTTCGTTTCATTCTCTTTGTTATTTTGTTTAGTGTTCTGTTTTAATAAATTAACATGAACACCTACCACGCTGCGCTTTGGTCCGATGATTCCTCATCTTCAGACGACAAACGTTACAGAATTATAGTAGTGCCGGTGTATGTGTGATGATTATACAAATTCGCAATCACAAGACGGGACTTCAAATGGGCCTATGGCATGTCAAGGGAACTGTAACCTACTGTTTAGATGGGTTAAATGGAAACTGAAATCTGGACATTGWCTAACTAGAATAACCTACTGTCTTTTGGCAAATTCCAAAGTCCTCTGATAACACTAGTCCTGTGCGAAACGACATCCCTGTGTATCGAGAGAAATGTCTGCGTTTGACAGGTGTTGCTTGCGGTTTGAGCAAGAAAACAAAAACTTATTCGATAAATCGAACGAAGTGCTACACATAGCCTATAGATGAATGGTCTACATGTATCGACTTTCACAGTGAATGCCATTGTTTATACATTTTGTGTGAATGAATTGAACATCGCCAAATGCATAATTTAAAAAATATTGCGACTCTGAAATAACCGACATTCTGGGGTAATACAGTTGAAGTCGGAAGTTTACATACAAATTAGCCGAATACATTTAAACTCAGCTTTCACAATTCCTGACATTTAATCCTAGTAAAAAGTCCCTGTCTCAGGTCAGTTAGGATCACCACTTTATTTTAAGAATGTGAAATGTCAGAATAATAGTAGAAAGAATTATTTATTTCAGCTTTTATTTCTTTCATCACATTCCCAGTGGGTCAAAAGTTTACATACACTCAGTTAGTATTTGGTAGCATTGCCTTTAAATTGTTTAACTTGGGTCAAACGTTTCGTGTAGCCGTCCACAAGCTTCCAACAATTAATTGGGTGAATTTTGGCCCATTCCTCCTGACAGAACTGGTATATCTGAGTCAGATTTGTAGGCCTCCTTGCTCGCACATGCTTTTTCAGTTCTGCCCACAAATTTTCTATAGGATTGAGGTCAGGGCTTTGTGATGGCCACTCCAATACCTTGACTTTGTTGTCCTTAAGTCATTTTGCCACAACCTTGGAAGTATGCTTTGGGTCATTGTCCATTTGGAAGACCCATTTGCGACCAAGCTTTAACTTCCCGACTGATGTCTTGAGATGTTGCTTCAATATATCCACATCATTTTCCTACCTCATGATGCCGTCAATTTTGTGAAGTGCACCAGTCCATCCTGCAGGAAAGCACCCCACAGCATTATGCCGCCACCGCCGTGCTTCACGGTTGGGATGGTGTTCTTCGGCTTGCAAGCCTCGTCCTTTTTCCTCCAAACATAACAATGGTCATTATGGCCAAACAGTTCTATTTTTGTTTCATCAGACCAGATGACATTTCTCCAAAAAGTACGAACTTTGTCCCCATGTGCAGTTGCAAACCGTAGTCTGGCTTTTTTATGGCGATTTTGGAGCAGTGGCTTCTTCCTTCCTGAGTGGCCTTTCAGGTTATGTCGATATAGGACTCGTTTTACTGTGGATATAGATACTTTTGTACCTGTTTCCTCCAGCATCTTCACAAGGTCCTTTGCTGTTGTTCTGGGATTGATTTGCACTTTTCGCACCAAAGTAGGTTCATCTCTAGGAGACAGAACGCGTCTCCTTCCTGAGTGGTGTCGTGTCTTTGGCATCATTAAACTGAAGCCTTATTTATCAAATAACTCTCTGTAATTATTATCACGCGATTAAACTGATTAATCATGTAACTGTAATTAACTAGGAAGTCGGGGCACCAAGGAAAATATTCAGATTACAAAGTTATAATTTTCCTAATATAACTTTTCAGATATTTTCATATCTGATCAATTAGWCTTCTTAATTAATGAATTATTTACTTTACCTCACGTTAGTCTCAT
Organism: Salvelinus sp. IW2-2015; assembly: GCF_002910315.2. Classification (NCBI taxonomy): domain Eukaryota; kingdom Metazoa; phylum Chordata; class Actinopteri; order Salmoniformes; family Salmonidae; genus Salvelinus; species Salvelinus sp. IW2-2015. The sequence continues at coordinate 29,375,948 of NC_036872.1, read as the reverse complement.
TCCAAACGTCGTAAATTGTTGGTTATCTGCGCGAACCCAGTCTTCACTATGAGTAATCCATACATCAATTGTCTTAAATAATTTATTTACTAACTAAGTAATTCACAGAAATGCATAAACAAACAGTAGATAGTTACAAGGAAATGATAACGGAGTTTCCCTAGTGGGATAAACCGGTATCGCGGCTTGGTGGACAAAAAGGGAAGTGGGGGTCAACTGAGATGAGACACTACAAATTGATAATTATAACAATTGAATTGCTAATCCTTTGCACATGAACGCTCACTCATTCGGAAACAATTGCAATCAATACATATATTTACGCTCAGTGTGTCGTCGGGATCTCTGTTGAAAAGTTAGTTTCTGTTGGAGAGTTTTCGTCCTCTCTCTCTCTCTCTCTCTCTCTCTCTCTCTCTCTCTCTCTCTCTGTGTGTAAGAGATATAAAAAAATATAAATATATATATAAAAAAAGAAAAAAAAAAAAAAAAAAAAAAAAAAAAAAAAAAAAAAAAAAAAAAAAAAAAAAAAAAAAAAAAAATAAAAAAAATACTCTCTATCTCTCTCTCTCTCTCTCTCTCTCTCTCTCTCTCTCTCTCTCTCTCTCTCTCTCTCTCTCTCTCTCTCTCGTGGTTAGAATGGATAGTTCAGAGTGACATTCATTCATTTCGTTATAGATGTTTCGGCGGTTGTCGTTCTTTGCGTTCAATGATACCGAATTCCTCGCTGCAGACTAGTAATTAATATCAAAGACTTGTTCTTATTCTGTCGGTATCGATAGTCTAAGAGTTTAATATCCACGTGGGATGGTTAAAAGATTCAGCAATCGTCTCAAACCTTGGCCCTCTTGTTATCGAGGTAAGCTGGTCTGCAACCTTTGTCCTCTTGTAATTGAGAGAAGCATGGTCTGTTGAGAAATTCTCAAGGTGGGGTTTTATTCGGAATTGCAAAAAGGGCCTGTCCCAGGATGCCCGACCCTAGCTGGGCTCATGGGCGGTCCTCTGGTTTAGTTAAGCTCAAAAGGGAATTGGAAAGTCTAAAATCACATTACACAATTTTACAAACAGTATCATCCTCACTCATTCATCTTATACAACAATTAGATGTAAACCTCATATCTGAGGCTATTAAATAAACAGCGTTATGGTAATGTGGCCGCACCGTCTCCCATGAGCCCCACAAAATTGCACCAAACAGACCAGTTCGTAGCTGGATTCTTCACCGATCTTTTATACCTTCTCCGGAACATAAATGTTGTTTGGACCTCAAGTTCTGTGAGGTGGAAGAAATTCCTTTGTTCTCTATGAAAATTCACTCTGTCTCTATACTGTGGCCATGTGGAGATCATCTCCTCCAGGAATTTACGACCTCTCTGACCACAGCAGCCTAGTTGTAGGAGACAGAGAGAGGGGGATGGTACTCGCTGTACCCAAAGAGGGCAACGTCATGACAGTGGTATGACCGCTGCGTGGTCCCATAGTGTTTATACTTGCGTACTATTGTTTGTACAGATGAACGTGGTAACTTCAGGCGTTTGGAAATTGCTCCCAAGGATGAACCAGACTTGTGGAGGTCTACATTTTTTTTTCTGAGGTCTTGACTGATTTCTTTTGATTTCCCCATGATGTCAAGCAAAGAGGCACTGAGTTTGAAGGTAGGCCTTGAAATACATCCATAGGTACACCTCCAATTGACTCAAATTATGTMAATTAGCCTATCAGAAGCTTCTAAAGCCATGACATAATTTTCTGGAATTTTCCAAGCTGTTTAAAGGCACAGTCAATGTAGTGTATGTAAACTTCTGACCCACTGGAACTGTGATACAGTGAATTATAAGTGAAATCATCTGTCTGTAAACAATTGTTGGAAAAATGACTTGTGTCATGCACAAAGTAGATGTCCTAACCAACTGGCCAAAACTATAGTTTGTTAACAAGAAATTTTGTGGAGTGGTTGAAAAAACGAGTTAATGACTCCAACATAAGTGTATGTAAACTTCCGACTTCAACTGTAAGTACATAACCAATGTTTTCTATTTATACTAGTCTTGTGCAAATAGGGCTGTAGCCGCAATAATAATTCCTACAGAATTAAACATGTATTGCAGTAAAATTAGGAGTGGAGAATACAATTAATTAATTTATGTGTCTTGAGAGAATGCAATGCTCAGTTAGATGCCATATGTAGAGGTGTTGTCTTCATCATGAAAGCATAAAACAATCTGATAGTATTCAACCACATATAATATGCATCAAAGCCGAACTGAAATCTCATCAGAAACATGTTGGGTCACAGCTTCCTTTTCCTTCCAATCGGTCAAACTGATGTCATTTGTAAATTTTGCACAGAAAATCTTTTCAGTTTTTTTGTTGTTACTTTATGTTACTTTGTTGTTACTTCATGATGAAGACAAAATGTCTTTGCTCCGCAAAAGATGACAGAGAAAACTTCACCATGTCAACTCGATCTATTACATTATTGTGTTGAGCAAGTGTTTATTTTGTCTTCTAGGGCAACATATATAGACAAAAGAGAAGCTACATGTGACTAACAAATAGTCGACCAAAAAGTCAGAAATTATTAGCGTAAACATATCGAATTCAGGCAACAACCTCAATCCAATTGAGAATCTGTGGTATGACTTAAAGATCCCATCCAACTTGAAGAAGCTGGAGCAGTTATGCCTTGAAGAATGTGGCTAGATGTGCCAAGCTTATAGAGACATACCTCAAGAGACTTGCAGCTGTAATTGCTGCAAAAGGTGGCTCTAGAAAGTATTGACTTCGGGGGGGGTTTGTTTCACACYCAAAAATATTTTGCATCTTCAAAGTGGTAGGCATGTTGTATAAATCAAATGATACAAACCCCCCCAAAAAAATCTATTTTAATTCTAGGTTTTAAGGCAACAAAATAGGAAAAATGCCAAGGGGAGTGAATACTTTCGCAAGCCACTGTATATCCCTCCCTTCCGGTCATAAGAGACGGTAGCAGAAACATTATGTACAAAACAAGTTACAAACAACCCGAAAAAACAAACAATAGCATGGTTGGTTGAGAGCCGATAAGACGGCAGCCCTCCCCTCCGGGGCCGTCGTGTTAACAGTCCTCAACCTAGAGGTACGTTCAGTTCGACAGAACGGTGAAAACGTTTCATTTTAAGGAAACGGTACTGTACTGTAGTATCAGTATGTTAAGCTACAATTTTGCTCCATGTACTCCATTTCATTTCTAAACATGACAGTTCCTTAAAAGGTGTTGGCAAAAGAGCAGAAACAGACTGGCAACCAGGCYGCTGAACGACCAGTTGAAAAACAGCATGATTATGGCGACCCAGAGAGCGAATAGAGGCCTATGGTGTGTGTGTAGCAGACATCAATGTCATGTGATGAGCTAGTCTAGCCTACAAAGTAAGTAATGCCCTTCTGCCGTTCCTTTTGGTAAAATGGTTAAGATGTTGGTTTCTCCCGTAGAAGACCTGGGTTCAGATGACCTGGAGTCCCGTAGGGTGGTGCACAATTGGTCCAGCGTATATCCAGGATTGGCTGGTGTAGGCCGTCATTGTAAATAAGAACGTGTTTTTGGCTGCGGTGCAGTATTGAGTAGCTTGGATTAATAAGGTGCCCAGAGGTGCCCAGAGTAATCTGCCTGCTCCTCAGTCCCAGTTGCTAATATATGCATATTATTAGTATATTTGGATAGAAAACACTCTGAAGTTTCTAAAACTGTTTGAATGATGTCTGAGTGTAACAGAACTCATATGGCAGGCAAAAACCTGAGAAAAAATCCAACCAGGAAGTGGGAAATCTGAGGTTTGTAGTTTTTCAACTCATCGCCTATCAAATACACAGTGGGATATGGGTCATTTTGCACTTCCTAAGGCGTCCACTAGATGTCAACAGTCTTTAGAACCTTGTCCTCCAATAGTTGCTGAATTTCATTCTCACATCAGTTTTCTCCTCAATTTATGCACCTTGGTTGGAGAGATATCCACAATACTCCAATAGTTGACTTAATACAGATATTTCTCAGCTAAAATAGACCAGCAGCAGTCAAACCAATCGATTTGGATAAACCTGTTTAACAGTGAAATCGCTGGGCTATTTGTTTGTGTAACTAAATAGGGATGTCACACAACACTAATCTTATAGATACAATCAAATTTGAGAGATTAGGGGCATGGTATTTTTAGCCTTTGATGACAAAATAAAGGCCTCATTCTAGTCATTAGTTAGCATGCGTTTCATGTTGGATTATGGAACTGCAGTCCAAAACAGCTGTTTTTTTTGCCAATACGACCATGAATGTGTGAAAAAGACCACCTTAACATTATCTACCTACCACCACCATTACATTGAACATTTTACTGCACCCTTTACCAGGCTGTGAGCCCTCTTTCTAGGCCTAACACAAGGCCATGTCCAGGTAAATAGTAATTCTAGAAGTCACTTTTACTGAGCGATTCAGCTGCAGCTGACACATATAATTCCCCAATCCCAGCCCTACAATGGTCAGCCTGTGTGTGAGAAGGAAGTATAGTCTTTCCATTAGAGCCCCACTTCAGCATGAGTGGACTGAGCTGCAGTAAAACCCTCATCGTGGGCTATTAACCAGCATGTGTTGTAAATGATGGGCCCAAATGGTGCTCATTAGTGGGCTCTCCTCCTCTCCCAGACTCCGGCCATCACAGAGGGGAGAGAGCTGGGGCTTTAAAGGCCTGCTGCCTGCCCCATTGCCAAGAGACAAACAAACCCTGTAGAGGAACAATATAGGGATTTTTACATTTATGCAGATCCACTCTAATTACCCTTGCCCTGAAAGCCAATCTAGGCAGCATCCCAAATGACACCACATTCCCTTTATAGTGCACTGCTTTTAACCATAACCCTAAGGGCTAAATAGGGAATATTGCGCCATTTTGGACGTAAACCTAGTCTCCAGCCCTCGTGATGCATGGGAGGGATGGCTGTGAAAACGCATTCCTCCCTGGCGAGTCACAGATCCACCAAGTGAACACCCTTTTATCCTGGGCTGTGAAAAGCTCTGAACTTGGCAAAAACTGTTACTTACTGTAGCCTAGAGCTAATACCCTGTTAAATGAACATTTTATCGGTAATGTTTACCACTATGTATCATCAGCTATATAAAGGGATATGATTCAGTCAGCCATATTCTGAGGTTCTGGAGTATTCTTGACTAAACAAAAGTTAGTTATATTAATTTCTAATACATATAGCCAGTTGTTTTGCAATAATTAAGAAAGTAATGTGCCATATAGATGTTTGAAGCTGATAATGTCCTTTGGGTGGTGGACCATTGTTGATATACATGGGAAACCGTTGAGCGTGAAAAAGCCAGCAGCATTGCAGTTCTTGACACAAACCGGTGCACCTGGCACCTACTACCAAACCCTGTTAAAAGGCACTTAAATCTTTTGTCTAGCCCATTCACCCTCTGAATGGCACACATACACAATACATGTCTCGATTGTCTCAAGGCTTAAAAATCCTTATTTAACCTGTCTCCTCCCCTTCATCTACACTGATTGAAGTGGCTTTAACAAGTGACATCAATAAGGGATCATAGCTTCACCTGTTCAGTCTATGTCATGGATGTTTTGTACACTCAGTGTAGTTTACCCACAAGATACTTCATAGCATTTCAACTGTCTTTGAGCCTATTCTGAAGTTTCTATAAATCTAGTTATGTAGAAAATGAATGAATTACATTAATTTAGAACTGAAGGGGCCTATACATGGTAGCATTAGGCTAGAATAAAGGATTGTTTGTATGACAGATTTTGGAGTAGATCTACACGTCAGATATTACAAATACATACCATGTCTCTACTCAGATGACATCCCTTAAGAATGTCAACATTTATTTGAGAATGCCTGTTGACACTATTGATGAATTTACTCGATGTTTCTTTACTACAGAGGCATATACAAGCAAAACAGGCATGGAGTGGAACAAGCTGGAACAAAGGAGTCATCGATGGCCTATACTCCCAAAAGAGGGACGGGCCTACGTAAGTAAGTAATGTCAGGCAAACATAGGGAAACGGGGGGAAATGGGGGCCAACAGATATCATCAGTTTAGCATGCAGTAGAAGAAACCGTAGATCCCCTTGAAAGCCTGCACAACCCACCCACAAACCTATTCCATCATTACATGCTCAATTAACAWAAAACTCGGAAACATTAGTGTTGGTTGATGTGATGCATGGAGAAACAAGTCTGATGCTGAATGGGATATAAATGGAGGTTGTCTTGAGGGCTCCATTGATCCATCCCAAATGGCACCCTATTCCATATATGGGTAGGCTCTGGTCAAAAGCAGTGCACTACAGTATATAGGGAATAGGGTGCCATTTGGGGTGCATATTCAGTCGATGCATACTGTGTATGTCATCTTGTGAGCCAGAGAGTCTCAGTGCTGTCTGCAGCACTCCATACCAGCATGATCCTCAAGGAGACAAGCGTGAAATGGGCCCCCACGCCCACTTGGACTGCTTGGGGTTATTATCATTTTAAAGGCATGCAGATCTTTTCGTGAGGCAGAGGCCGGCCTTTTGCTTTGGCTTGAGATCCTGAAGCCCAGGAGGGGTGATGCAAGCTGGTTCCTTTTAAAACCGATTTACAGCCATGAGACTAATAAGTGAAGACACACAACTGGAAGAGATTTCAATTTCTTTCCTAGAGTAAATATAAAACCTGCTACGTGTGCTGCTAAGCTGAGATCCTTGTGCTTAATATCCCTTAATGTCCACTCTGCCCCTGTGGACTCGCTGTGGAAGCCAAGATGGAATAGCATAGTGTGCTTTGTGCCAAACTGGAGCAAGTGGAAAATGTGTTTCTTTGCTTGCTAAACGACATGCTAGGGGCGGCAGATAGCCTAGTGGTTAGAGCGTTGGGCCAGCAACCGAAAGGTTTCTGAATCGAATCCCTGAGCTGACAAGGTGAACATTTGTCGTTCTGCCCCTGAACAAGGCAGTTGACCCACTGTTCCCCAGTAGGCCATCATTGTAAGTCAGAATTTGTTCTTAACTGACCTGCCTAGTTAAATAAAGGTTAAATAAAAATATTAAAATGGTTGAGGCAAAATATCAAATATTTCATAAAGCAAGGGACTTTTATACTGAGAAGAGTTCTGCACTTTGTTCCTGCCCGTATTGATGTTGGAAAACTCAACAGCCTTTTTGAATTTATGAATGATTTGTCTGAACTTCAATCATTCCTACTCACGTAATCACAGATGCAGGAGGTTAATGGAAAGTGAAGCGTGCCACCCCAGGAATCCCTTGGTCTACCCCAAATTCCAGACATAATGACATGATTTCATTATCATCTTACATCCTTGTGATTTACTGCATCAAATGTGGTCGTCAGTTTGAAAATGTAAACAATCACTCTCTTCAAGCTACCACGTAGGCATTTAAGGATAAATTATATTATATGGCTTTAAATGTTTATTAGCTGTTTAATATCCTGTTTAAAGTGTCTTTTATCAGTTTGCTGCATTTTAGTCTCTTGTTTGAGTCACTTCTTCCCGTGACTACCAAAGCCTCCCCCCTCCCTCTCTCTCCCCTCCTATTTGGACCTACTCAGATATCGCTGTGTTTAAACTGTGCCTCTTACTACAGACATTTTCAAAGATATGCAAAATATCTCAACCCTAGTTTTGGTATAGCGTCATTTATTTATTTACATAGAATAGTTCTTCATTAACAGTCAGACGTTCTACTGTTTTATCGAGGACATTGTTTTAGGGTTCAAAGGATAAAAGAATGACAAAAAATGAATGTCCCCCCCCAAAATTAAAACAATACCCTGACACCAATAGTGATTATGGTAGTATTTGTGGTCCAAATATTGAAATGGAGGTATAACCCTAGCCAACATAATCACAAATGTTTACCATTCATTCTTGCAGCCAGGATGTGGGTTACCCTCATAGTAGGCATGTTTTGACTGGGATTGGGGAATCAGATTACCTCATATTTTGCTCAGCAGTCTGAGAGGCGTTAATCATCCCGTTAAATCGARACAGTTTCATAGMCCCGTGTGTGAGTACCTGCCTATGACCCACATAACTCTACTGCTCTCTTAAATGTCTAATTTAACAAGCAGCAATCTCTTAAATGGCACATTCCTAAACAGTACCACTGACCAAAACACTTGGACCACCAATACCACTTAAATCTTGTTTCTCCTTTTGTCTAGTAGTGGSTATAGCACAATACAACTGGCATCCACATATGTTAAAAGGCATCAATATCCGTTACAGTATGTTCCTGGTTYATGTAATCCTATATGATTGAATCTACACCATTTTATTTGCTTTGCCAACCAGAATCATGAGATTAAGGACATTTTTTTAGGTTCAATCTTGCTAATACTTAGATATTGCACAAGTTTTGTAATAGTCAAATTGCTTTGTTTTTTAACTTAGCTCTTACATCGTCTTCAATTCAACTATCAAATGACTTTTTCTCAGTGCAAATTAGATTGATCAAAGCAAAACCACAGTATTCACTCGATTTTCTCTCTTAAAAATGTTCATACATTTGTGGTTCATGAAGGGCTTGCTCATACCAACTGGGTTAGGGAAAGGATTGCGTTTATCCCTCCAAAACCACTTGAGATTTTTTATTTTATGTAACCTTTATTGAACTAGGCAAGTCAGTTAAAAACAAATTCTTATTTACAGTGACAGCCTAGGAACAGTGGGTTAACTGCCTTGGTCAGGGGCAGAACAACAGATTTTTACCTTGTCAGCTCAGGGATTTGATCTAGTGACCTTTCTCTTACTGGCCCAACACTCTAACCACTAGGCTACCTCCCACACCATTACATGGTCCTAAATTGAAATCTCCCCTTTCCTCTGGCTACCTTATCATATAGCGCTGTTGGAACCATTGGAACGTTGTGCTTTCTGTGCTTAGAAGTATTCCATTCCATCTGATTTCACGCAATGATTACCAAACAATAAGAGGCCCAAGGAGCCAATGGTCAGACTAGTCCTCGGGCAGAGTCATCATCCGTGGCCTCAGCGGCGGTTACAGTATGTTCGCTTTACATGTCAACATTTCCTCTGCTTTGTTTAAAACCTCCCTGAGGGTTTCCATTGTACTTTAAGCTTTCCAAAAGGTGACGGGACCACCACCTTGAGACAATCAAGTCCAAAGGAACATGCTGACAGCAGTTCATGGTTGCTTAAATGGTACCCTATTCCCTATGTAGTGCACTACTTTTGACCATGGCACATTTTGGCTCTAGGAAATAAGGAATAGGGAATAGGGWGCCATTTGGGACASATACCATATCATGCAGGAGTTGTTGCAACATGAAGAGCAATTTCCCCCTCAGGAACGTCATCACAAGGATGATTCCAGATTAGATTACATTTTGTTTAATTGATACTGGCATTCCTCTAGTTCAGTGGTTCCCAAACTTTGTATACTCCCGTACCCCTTCAAACATTCAACCTCCAGCTGCAGACCCCCTCTAGCACCAGGGTCAGCGCACTCTGAAATGTTGTTTTTTGCCATCGTTGTAAGCCTGCCACAAGCACACTATACGATACATTTATTAACCATAAGAATGAGTGTGAGTTTTTGTCACAAACTGGCTGGTGGAAAGTGACAAAGAGCTCTTATAGGACCAGGGCACAAAGAATAATATAATAATAATCAATAATTTTGCTCTTTATTTAACCATCTTACATATAAAACAATATTTGTTCATCGAAAATTGTGAATAACTCACCACAGGTTAATGAGAAGGGTATGCTTGAAAGGATGCACATAACTCTGCAATGTTGGGTTGTATTGGAGAGAGGCTGTCTTAAATAATTTTCCACACACAGTCTGTGCCTGTATTTAGTTTTCATGCTAGTGAGGGCCGAGAATCCACTCTCACATAGGTACATGGTTGCAAAGGGTATCAGTGTCTTAAYAGCACAATTTGCCAAGGCAGGATACTCTGAGCGCAGCCCAATCCAGAAATCTGGCAGTGGCTTCTGATTATATTCAATTTTCACAGAACCGCTTGTTGCAATTTCGATGAGGCTCTCTTGTTCAGATATCGGTAAGTGGACTGGAGGCAGGGCATGAAAGGGATAATGAATCCAGTTGTTTGTGTCATCCATTTCGGGAAAGTACCTGCGTAATTGTGCACCCAACTCACTCAGGTGCTTCACTATATCACATTTGACATTGTCCATAAGCTTGAGTTCATTTGCACACAAAAATCATACAATGATGGAAAGACCTGTGTGTTGTCCTTGTTAATGCAGATAGAGAAGAGCTCCAACTTCTTATCATAGCCTCAATTGTGTCCCGCACATTGAATATAGTTGCGGAGAGTCCCTGTAATCCTAGATTCAGATCATTCAGGCGAGAAAAAACATCACCCAGATAGGCCAGTCGTGTGAGAAACTCATCATCATGCAAGCGGTCAGACAAGTGAAAATGATGGTCAGTAAAGAAAACTTTAAGCTCGTCTCTGTCACGATCGTCGTAACATTTAAATGAAGAGGACCAAGGCGCAGCGTGAAGTGAATACATAATCTATTTATTTAAGCGACGTACTGAAGAACACTTAAACAAAACTACAAAACAACGAACGTGAAGCTATACAAAACAAAATAAGTGCAGACACTGGCAACTTACACATAGACAATCACCCACCACCTACCTAATGACTATGGCTGCCTAAATATGGCTCCCAATCAGAGACAACGATAGACAGCTGTCTCTAATTGAGAACCAATCTAGGCAACCATAGACTTACATAAACACCTACAATGAAYACAACCCCATGAACTCTACAAACAMCCCCTARACAATASAAACACCCTAGACGAGACAAAAACACACAAACATCCCCATGTCACACCCTGACCTAACTAAAATAATAAAGAAAACAAAGATAACTAAGGCCAGGGCGTGACAGTCTCTCAATTCAAAAAAAATGTGTCAATAGTATGCTCCTTGATAACAGGGCGCTTCTGTATGTTGTAAAAGCGTTACATGGACGCTTCCCATATAATTGCATAGTACAGAAAATACACAAGAGTTCAGGGGCATTGCTTGAACAAAGTGAACCATTTTCACTGTAGTCTCCAAAACGTCTTTCAAGCTGGCAGGCATTCCCTTGGCAGCTAGAGCCTCTCGGTGGATGCTGCAGTGTACCCAAGTGGTATTTTGGAGCAACTGCTTGCACACGCATTACCACTCCACAATGTCTCCCTGTCATGGCTTTTGTGCCATCAGTACAGATACCAACACATCATGACCACCAAAGTCCATTTGATGTAACAAAGCTGTCCAGTACTTTTAACATCTTCTGTTGTCTTGGTTTCCAGTGGTTTGCAGAAGAGAATGTCTTCCTTAATTGACCCCCCATAAATGTAACGGACATATACCTGGAGCTGTCCCAGGCCCTCCAAGTCTGTTGACTCATCCAGCTGTAACGCATAGAATTTACTGGCTTGTATGCGAAGCAGCAATTGTTTCAAAACATCTCCTGCCATGTCACTGATGCGTCGTGAAACAGTGTTGTTTGATGAAGGCATTGTCTGTATATATTTTTGGGCCTTTTCCCCCAGCATTGTCCCTGCCATATCTGCGGCAGCAGGAAGAATTAAGTCCTCCACAATAGCATGGGGCTTGCCTGTCCTAGCCACTCAGTAGCTCACCATATAAGACGCTTCTAGCCCATTCTTATTAATGGTATCTGTTGCTTTTATTTACATTTTACATTTAAGTCATTTAGCAGACACTCTTATCCAGAGCGACTTACAAATTTTATACATGACTTACTACTCGAAAGTCGTCTTAATTCTCGCTCAAAAAACTCTTGTGGCTTATTTTTCAAATTGGCATGTTTCTAAATGTCTGTGCAAGAGTGAACGTTTCATTGAGATGTGAGATAGTAATTTTGCACATATACCACAGTGTGGCTGAGGAAAGGCACTACTCCCAATATAAATGAACCTCAAATCAATGTAGTTCTAGTCATATTTGTGCCTATTTGATGGTCCAACATCCCTGTCTGTTGTTCGGTGCTTTCCCGGGTAAGGGGGCAGTAGCTCTTCGGCTGCATCAGATTCACAACTGTCAGTGTCCATTCTAGCTGGGCTAACAACAAATGTGGAATATCCGATGCTAGCATTTGATGTGCTCGTGGAAGCAGAACAACTTGTACTACCAGTAGAGCTGGTATGTGTCTCTATGGACGCGGRCCTTACTTTTTTTTACCATTTATCAATTTTCAAGCAAACGGAATGAGCAGCAGCTACGTTTGGCTACATAAGTGGATTTSCTGCGAGAGAGTAACGGTTAATGTGATTGGATGTTAATTATTTGACTAGTCTACCTGTATTTGACATTGTGTTGTTATTTCGCTGAACACTAGATGGTTTAGTTTTATTTTTGGCAGTGAAATGAGGCGACTCAGGTGAGAAAAAAAACTCACCCAAATGTATGGATGTTTTTTTTAAATAAAAAAATAAAAATATGAATCACATTTTTATTTGGCGAACCCACGACAGCATTGCGCATACCCCTGGGGGTTTGGGAATATCTGCTCTAGCTGATTGAGATACTGTTACTGAGAATGAGAGTGTCCATTAAATAATTTATGTGAGTCTGATATTCACTGGTCGCTGTTTCAGGCATTCTGAGCTGGCTGCCAGCAATCTAGAGACTCATTGTCAGGATTTAGTGTTCCTCAGTTCTTTGCTCTGTGTTTGTATGTTAGCACCCAGCCCCAGCCATGCTGTGAACATTTATTTCTCTAGTTGGATTTTCCTGAGGTACTCTGGTTTTGTTCTTGTTTATTTTTGATTATTCTTTTTAAGGTTTGTTTTTTCCCTGCTGTTCTTACCACTTTGTGGATTTTCATTGTATCTTCGAGGATACTAATTTTTTCTCTTGGCATTACTTTTGACGTTGTGGATTTATATTTCTTGCCTGAAGATCTTTTTCCTTTATTAAACCACCATCTCTAGTACTGCTGTGTCTGCCTCATCTTCTGGGTTCTGCCGACTATTAGTGACTGTTTCTCACACCGGGTCCTGACAGAAACACAGAGCCATTAAAATGAACCCAGAGGCTGTCTCTTATACACATCTAGATGTGTATAAGAGACAGCTATTAGTGACTGTTTCTCACACCGGGTCCTGACAGAAACACAGAGCCATTAAAATGAACCCAGAGGCAGCCAGTACCCAGGATTTTTTTCCCATGCTGTCCCACCACGAGGGGACTGTCCAACGTCACGAAGCTGCTCTGGTTCAGCAAGAGGCCTTACTGGCTGGACATTCTCAACTTCTGTCGGAGATGATGACTTCCATAAAGCAGATTTCTGATCAACTTTCTCCTGCAACCGCTTCTGCTCCAGTTCATCAGATTCAAGTGCCCGTGGCAGTTAAACCCCTGGCTGAACCTCGTCTGCCGCCTCCCCAACGGTTCTCAGGTGATCCGAGTGTTTGTAAGGGGTTTTTCACCCAATGTTCTCTCTCCTTCGAGCTGCAACCCTCGTCGTTTCCCACCGACCGGTCCAAGATAGCATATATCATCACCCTGCTGTCGGAAAAAGCCCTAGCCTGGGCTACTGCTTTGTGGGATGCCCAAAGTCCCTGCTGTGCCAGCTACTCTACCTTTGCTGAAGAATTCAAGCGACTGTTTCAAGGTCCTACCAGCGGTCCTGACTCAGCCAAACAGCTCCTGACTCTCCKCCAAGGTCGGCGCAGCGTGACGGACTATGCCATCCAGTTCCGCACGGTGGCAGCAGCGAGTGGCTGGAACGACGAGGCGCTCACAGTGTGCTTTTTGAAGGGTCTTTCCGACACCATCCAAGATGAACTGGCCACTCGGGAACCACCGGACAACCTCGAGTCCCTGATCAAGTTGGCCTCGCGCATAGACCAGCGTCTGAGAGAGAGAGAACTCAACCGTAGACCTCTCACCCTAGCTCCTATTGGTCCCAGCTCCGAGTCTCCACCTTAATCCTCGCTGGCTCCACCGGAACCCATGCAGGTTGGACGCATCTTCCAGGCTGAGAGAGACCGCCGGATGAGGGAGCGATGCTGTCTATATTGCGGCAAACCGGGCCATTTCCGCTCCACGTGTCCCGGGCTCCAGGGAAACGCACTCTCCCGTGCAGGCCTGGGAGGACTGTAACGGGAAACTCTAAGTGACCCCATAAGGGTTACTACGTTGGATGGAAGCCCTTTGGGATCTGGACTTGTCACTCGTGTCACTACCCCCTTGCGACTTTCAGTTTCCCAACACCAGGAAGTGATGAACTTTCATCTGATCTCCTGTTCCGAGTTCCCTCTCGTCCTTGGATACCCCTGGCTTCACAGCCATAACCCTCACATCGACTGGTCTGTGGGCACTATCAAGCAGTGGGGTCCTACGTGCCAAGCCACTTGTATCTTCCCKAGTTCCCCGAGTTCCCCTCCCGAGTCTCTAGAATCCATCGACCTGTCCCGAGTTCCCGAGTGTTACCATGACCTCAAACCGGTATTTAGCAAACAGAGGGCCACYARACTACCAYCCCATAGACCTTACGATTGCCCCATCGACCTGTTTCCGGGCACCTGCCCCCCCCAGGGGTCGGATCTTTTCCCTATCTCCTCCCGAACGAGCTGCTATGGATACCTACATCAAGGACGCTCTGGCAGCAGGCCTCATGCGTCCATCCACCTCGCCGGCGGGAGCAGGGTTTTTCTTTGTGGCCAAAAAAGACGGTGGATTACGTCCTTGCATCGACTACCGGGGACTCAATGCCATAACCGTCCGTAACCGYTACCCGCTACCCCTTATGGCCACAGCCTTTGAGCTGCTCCAGGAAGCAGTTGTCTTCACTAAACTTGACCTGCGGAACGCATACCATCTTGTGCGGATCAGACCCGGTGACGAGTGGAAGACCGCTTTCAACACGCCTACTGGTCACTACGAATACTTGGGTACTGTGGGTACCCTCTCATGGCCGAAAACCTCCTGGAACACCACATGAAACATACATGGACAACATCTGCCAAGACCCTGGTCTCAGAACAGAGTACCTACCAGCTATCATGAACAACAGAGAGCTATGGCATGCCGTCATACGGCCATAAGCAAGTATGCAACGTCCTGCCAAATCACAGTTTTTAACTTTAGTGCCTGATAGACAGCATGACAGGCAGCCCGTGTTGATACCCACCATTTTCAATTAGAACATTCACAACTCACATCTTTTTAACTATACTTGTTGTTGTGGGACCTTGGCTGCCAGAGGTTGAGGCTATATTATATATTACAGTATATTGGCTTATCTATACCAGAGTACGGCAAATGGTATGTCAAATAGTGAACTTGAGTGGAGGCCCATCCACCATGAGACATTCGTTGGAAAATGGAGCCCAAAATGAATCAGCATGTGTGTCGTGTGTTCTGTCTATTGTACTGTATTGGATAGAGGAACTGCCAAATGGCTCTGTCTGTAAGGATTGTTTGTAGGGCTTAGATCCGTAAGAAGCCAGAGAACTTACCATGAATTCTGCATCAAAGACTTGGCCTTGGATTGAGCCTGTCCATAAGCCGTATTATAGATGAACAGTACGAAGCCTGTGATCAAGCATTTGGAGATAGAAAGGCTTGGCATACTAAAACCGACCGTCATTTTTATGTTCCTTGTTCAACTCTGAAAAAGTCTGGGAGCGAAGGAGGAGGGAGTGTATAACCTCAGTTTGTTATTATGTTGGGTACAGTTTTTGAGGTCAAACTTTTAGGTGTATATTTTTTAATAGGCCTTCTATGCATGCTACCTATAGAACCTCTATGCTGACTCATAATTTGAAAGTGAGTTGGAAAGGAGAAGGACATCCTTGTTCACACAGCTTACAAATGCATGCCACCCCATGAGTTGCGGGCAAATCAAGAGAAAAGCCTAATTAATTTGTGTATGGTCATGGAAATCCCATGTACAATGACCCTGAGATTAGACTGTTTTAGRCTGTCTCCTAAACAAACCGAGGGAAAAGCCTGAATGTCTAGAGCTGGAGTGAAGGCATGGGTAGAAGAAGAGGGGGCGTATATTCAAGTGAAACCTGCCCAAACAAAGACTCCCTGTTTCTGGGACCAGACATCCCCCACTTCTCCAAGCAAGATAAATAAATAAATACAAATGGAAAAAGAAACCACATACGCCCACTGAAAAGGTTCGTAAGAGAGAGAGTGACAGACAATTGAAAAGACAAATTGTTGCATTGTCTTTCTTTGGGGGTTGCAGGAGAGTTGATGCGCAAAGGTAATTAAGAGAAGATGAGAACCAGGGAGCTAAAGGCAGACAATGTGTCTGACCCCAAGTTTTAGGCCATCCAGAGGAAAGAAAGAGAGGGGCTGAATTGAACCAATGTCTGTCTTACCTCTTCACTATAGCTTAGCCTATACTGGTCGCCTGGTGACACAAAATGTCTTAGTCTTTTTTTCCCTGAGGGTTCTCTTTCTCACTTTCAATACTCCTTTTTCTTTCAACACCCCTCCTTCAAAAACCCCACTGGCTTTTCTCTGACCGAGCTGAAAAACGCTGACGAGGTATTTGTCCTGCAGCCACTCACCCATGTTTGATTTAATTGCTTTTCCAGCCCTCGGTGCCATAGCACTCAGCAGCTGTGTCTTAAGGGACCGTGCTGCCTGCCTGAGGGAGAAGTACTGTTATTTTGACAGTCAGGCGAGGAGACAAGGTTGACCTGACCCATACTCAATTGGCTGGCTTTCCCATGGTGCTCAAGGGCTGGGAATGACTACCCTGGTCCTGTTGTCCCCATAGCTCAGCCAGTCAGTCAATGCTGCTTGCATGGTGGAAGCCTCTTGTGTTTGAGAGACACTGCAGAGTGAAATGGAACCAATGCTGTACTTTAGTCATCTCGCTATAGCGCACGTTGAGCATTTTGACTGTGTGACATTTTATGCGAGACATTACACAGATGCACACAAAGAACTTGTTGATAACATACAGTAGTTACAGGTACAATACGTATCAATGGATTCATCTTTGATCTAAGCAATTGACACAAAAAACTTTAACTGTGAAGTTACAGTATATGAAATGTGATGGTTGCAATGAGCTGCAGTGGAGTTTGCATGTCCAAGAAAATGTTTAAGTGTTTCACACTTTCAACACTGTAACATGATTTCTATCAAGTATAGGGTGGGGAGTGGGGTAGGTAGAAACATCCAGTGGTGGGGATGACTAAACTCAAGGCAACATGCTTTCCTTGTTAACTGCAATGGGTTCCTAATGAAACCACATTGGGGTTGCTATGTAAAGGAAAAAATAAAAAAAGTTGGAAGGATGAGACGTTCTCAATTTCCTTTGGTGTTACTTACCAGCGTGTGACAAAATGTCCAGTAAAAATCTGCTCTTGATTACTGTCTTAACTCTGCTCATATGTGATGTTGCTGTAGGATGATGAGGGGAATGATGCTGTTACCAAACTGGCCTATGACATCATTATTTGCTTCATGTCACCAATTACTGATCACAGTCTGCTGTCCTGATAGAGACACTCATTTTGAGAGGGGCCAATGTGCTATGTAGGTAATAGGGTGCCATTTGGGACGTACTCTTGAAGACTGCTTTTTATAGCACTGGAAATTGAATGTTTTCTATATAAAGCAACAGTACTATATATCACATATACTGTGTACAGTTTGGAGCGAATAGTACAACAATACTAACTCTACCCCCTACCAGCAATGCAATCAGTACAGCAATTAATTAAAAGTCAGAAATCATTTGTAGTTTTCCATCAGTGAGAAAACATGATGAAACTCTCTCTCTCTTTGTGCGTGTGTGATTGTGCATGTGTGCGCGTGTGTGCATTAGCATATGCCCCAGCTGATCTTAAACAAACAGTGTAATCGGGGAAAATTAGCCAGATCGTGTTAGTAGGGTGCAGACAGGGCTGGTCGACCGACCTGCAGGATTTAACTGCTGTTTTACTGTTCTCAAGTTGGCAGGGCCATTCACTGTGGCCAGTTTCCTCATCCTATGTGTAGGAAAACTAGTAAAGACACCATACAATCACTTATTGGGGGGGAGCTCAAATAGCCTGGGGCTGGGGGTGAGGATTGGGGGTGGGCTGGGTTTGCTTATAATTTACAGGGCTGTAGTAGTATTAGACTCATGGTGAAGGATGGGGTATAATCGATTGCATGAAAAATGACACTACATTTGTTTTAGGGGGAGAGTTGTGTTAGCCTTACGCTGTCACAAAAGACCCATTCATGTGAATGTTTATGCATGTTAATGTTAACCAGAGTGCCCTGCAAGCACTGCTTTGTGTCAAACAGACAGCGTGCATGTGACAGAGAGGGGAGCCTAGAGACCAGAACTGTGGTCTAATGTCTTTGCAGAATGCACTGGGCCAAGGAGCCATGGCACATATCTCTCTGGCTCTGTCCACACTCACTCACATCATGATCATGCTCTGTGCATTTTACAAGTGTTCAGCTGCTTTCTACTCTTACATGGGCCTTTACACTCTTTGACAGTGAGTGAGCATTCCCTGAATTCTGATAAAACTACCTCAAACTCAAAACATGTATATTTTTTATACTGAAGAAAATGTTGTAATCTGTATCATTATAACAGTGAGCTGAGCCTGAATGCAACAAATTATTTACACTGAAATCAGTAGTAAGGAAAGGTACAGGAGCTAGGCAGTAAAAATGTCTCTCTTTTATTTATTGGCTGATTTCAACTTAAAGGAATGTAGCAAGATTCATATTACTAAAAAGGCAATAAATGATAAATATAAATATAATAAATATCAGATGAAAATAAATACATCCAAATATGGCCATGAAGAGCAAAAGTAATTACATATTGTCACGTTCTGACCATAGTTCTTGTGTGTTTTGCTTGTTTTAGTGTTGGTCAGGACGTGAGCTGGGTGGGCATTCTATGTTGTTTGTCTGTTTCTATGTTTGGCCTAATATGGTTCTCAATCAGAGGCAGGTGTTTTGTGTTGTCTCTGATTGGGAATCATATATAGGTGGCTTGTTTTGTGTTGGGGTTTGTGGGTGGTTGTTTCCTGTCTTTGTGTTTTCGCTGCACCAGCTAGGACTGTATCAGTTTGCCACATTTTGTTATTTTTGTAATTGTTAAGTGTTCACTGTTTATCATTATTAAATATGTTGAGCACCAACTACGCTGCGTCTTGGTCCGATCCCTGCTACACCTCCTCTTCTCATGAAGAGAAGGAAGGCTGCCGTTACACATATAGATGGATGTCAAAAGGTACAGTCACCCCCCCAAATGACTACCACCACCACACTGTTCTCTGAGGCAGTTAATGAATCTGTAACTCATCACAACTAGCTGTCAGCCTGTAGAGAACTTGTAAAGAGACATTTCCCAGTCAGGAAATGTTAGTTGCTGTGTGTGAATGATAATATCCAGAACAGCATAATGTAGCCAGAGAAACAATCTAATATTTTATGTCCGTGCTTTCTAAGTCAAGTCATTCATCGTGCGATTTTGTATCATCGTTAATAGCATATTGATATTCAGCAGTTTGGTAGTCACCACATTTTGAGTCTGCTTACTGTTCGACAACAAACTTCACTTGTAATAAACACCCCACTGTTTAATATTATGTCTAACAAGAGAGACATTTATTTCAAAAGTTTCAAGAAGGTACCTAAAACATCCACTGAAAAAGGTAGAAGAAGAATCCACAATGTTTTCCCAGCTAGCACATTTGTCTCTTTGGACGTTGTGGGAAAGTATGATTTTGTTTTCACATTGGTTGTGGGAACAAAGCCATGCATTTCCTGACCGGTAAAACCCTTTTTTTTTTTTTACATTCTGAGAACAGAAGTGAATATTTTGCCTGTTCTGTAAAATTGTATTTTTAGGTTGCAGGGAGGTTCTAAGAGGGTTTTACTATGGTTCCTTAACACAGCACATTTTTTAATTATCCCTCAGACAGAAATTACATATTGTTATTACATAACAACAAACAAGTCTTTGCTTTTATTTCTTATACAATGGTATAATCTGTTAGCATTGGCTGTCCTGAGATAYCACTCAAGTGAGAAAACATAATCTTTCACCCAGCTAGCCGCACAAGGTGGAAGTGCCCTGAGCAGGTCTCTGGGTCACTGCCCAAGCCTGGACTATCAATGGAGGTACATCCCTTATTGTATACAGCCAGTGGTGGAAAAAGTACTCAATTCTCATACTTGAGTAAAAGTAATGATACCTTAAATGAAAATGACTCAAGTAAAAGTGAAAGTCACCCAGTAAAGTACTATTTGAGTTCAAGTTTAAAAGTATTTGGTTTTAAATATACTTAAGTATCAAAAGTAAATGTAGTTGCTAAAATATACTAAAGTATCAAAAGTAAAAAATTCCTTAAAATAAGCAAACCAGACGGCACAATTTTCTTGTTTTTTTTAATTTACGGATAGCCAGGGTCACACTCCAACACTCAGACATCATTTAAAAACAAAGCATTTGTGTTTAATGAGTCCGCCAGATCAAAGGTAGTGCGGATGACCAGGGATGTTCTCTTGATAAGTATGCGATTTGGACCATTTTCTGTCCTGCTAAGCATTCAAAATGTAACAAGTACTTTTGGGTGTCAGGAAAAATGTATGGAGTAAAGTACATTATTTTCTTTAGGAATGTAGTGAAGTAAAAGTAAAAGTTTTAAATAGTAAAGTAAAGTACAGATACCCCAAAAAACTACTAAGTAGTTGTCAATAGTCTATGTGATGTGGGTAAGGCGGAGTCAGGCGCAGGACACAGAGATGAGTAATAATCGTAACTTTACTCAATGAACAATCTTCCATCAAGGAGAACAAAATTCCAGAGCACATAAACGAGACAACTTGACAACAATAAACACGCACAAAACCATGATGGAACCAGAGGGTTAAATAGGGAATAAATTACAACGTAATGGAAACCAGGTGTGTACAATCAAGACCAAACAAAAGGAAAAAGAAATGTAGATCGGTGGAGACTAGAATGCCGGTGACGTCGACCGCCGAATGTCGCCCGAACAAGGAGAGGCACCAACTTCGGCGGAAGTCGTGACAGTAGTACTTTAAAGTATTTTTACACCACTGCATACAGCCTCCCGCAACTTTCTAGAAATGATGCAGGATAGTTGCTTGGCTTTGTAAAACTCTCACCCATTTAAGGAAATTCACTAAACATTTTGATTTTCTTGGTATTTCATTACTTTAACAGAATGTTTTTCTGAAAGTTCAAACATGGTTATATTTAATAAACATTTTGATCATTTTCTAGGAACAATTTCCAACCGGTTTGACATTGGGAATGTTTTCAAATTGTTCCAAAAACATTAAGAAACAATGTTGTATTGTGAGAATTTCAGTACTTCAGCATAATGTTTCTTAGAGGTTTCTTTATGGTTCTATTTAACGTCATGATCTCAAATTGTTCCGAGAATGTTAAACAACTTTCGTCTGTAGGAATTTCAGTACTTTCACAGAACATTCCACACAAGATACCATGTGGTTCTATTTAATGTCATATTTTTACTACATTCTGGGAACATAAAAAAATGGAGTGACTGAAGCAATGTTCTCAGAATGTTCAGAGAATGTAAGGTTCTCTTTTATGTCAGTTCTTGGCAATATTCTGGGAATGAAAAAAAAAATGAATTGTACACATTAAAACCTTTCAGTGATACCCATCCCGGATCCGGGATCCTCCTCATCAAAAAAGCTGACTAGCATAGCCTAGCCTAACGGGACAGGGATATAATATAATTTTCATGAAATCACAAGTCCAATACAGCAAATGAAAGATAAACATCTTGTGAATCCAGCCATCATTTCCGATTTTTAAAATGTTTTACAGCGAAAACACTATGTATTTCTATTAGCTAACCACAATAGCCAAAGACTCAACCGCATATTTTCACAATTTTTTTACCGCATAGGTAGCTATCATAAAACCGACCAAATAGAGATATAATTAGTCACTAACCAAGAAACAACTTCATCAGATGACAAGTCTTATAACATGTTATACAGATAAACATATTTATTGTTTGTTCGAAAATGTGCAATTTGATGGTATCAAATCATAGTTTTACATTGCAGCTACCATCAAAAAATATCACCAAAGCAGCCAGAATAATTACAGAGAGCAACGTGAAATACCTAAATGCTCATCATAAAACATTTATGAAAAATACATGGTGTACAGCAAATATGAAGAAAATAAATCTTGAATCCATGACCAATATTCCGATTTTTTTAAGTGTTTTACAGCAACACATATCGCTTATATAATTAGCTTTACCACAATAGCCAAACACACAAACGCATTTATTCACCGCATAGATAGCATTCGCAAAAACCAGCAAAAGATGTAAAATGAATCACTAACCTTGAACAACTTCATCAGATGACAGTCTTATAACATCAGGTTATACAATACACTTATGTTTTGTTCGAAAATGTGCATATTTAGAGCTGCAAACCGTGGTTATACATTGTGAAAATGTAGCAACATTTCCCCAGAATGTCAGGAGCTATGTTGTACAGCAAATGAAAGATACACTGGTTCTTAATGCAACCGCCGTGTTAGATTTAAAAAAATTACTTTACCATAACAAACAGCTTGCGTTATTGCGAGACAGCGCCCGCCAAAACGGCGGAGAATAGAAATAACATTTTCCACAGAAATACGAAATAACATCATAAATTGTTCTTACTTTTGCTGAGCTTCCATCAGAATCTTGTACAAGGAGTCCTTGGTCCAGAATAAATCGTTGTTTGGTTTTAGAATGTCCTTTTCTCCTGTCGAATTCGCGCCACAATGCTAGCCAATGTTGATGACGTTCCCATTTTCTCTCGACGCAAAGAACGGAAAACTCCAAAAGTCCCAATAAACGTTGAATAATCTGATAAAACTCGGTTGAAAAAACATACTTTACGATGTTATTATCACATGTATCATATAAAATCATAGCCGGAGATATTAGCCGTGTATACCGAACGCTTATCAGAAGACAATATGGAGGTGCTTCGCGCGCTTAGGTAGATAAAGGAAATTCCTGACCTGCCACTCCAAAAGCTCTTGTTCGATCTCAGATCAAGCTAGACACCCCATTCCACCTTCCACTGCCTGTTGACATCTAGTGGAAGGTGTATGAAGTGCATGCATATCGATAAATATAAGGCAATTGAATAGGCGGGCCCTGAAACAGAGCCTCGTTTTCAGATTTTTCACTTCCTGTCTGGAAGTTTGCTGCAAAATGAGTTCTGTTTTACTCACAGATATAATTCAAACAGTTTTAGAGACTTGAGAGTGTTTTCTATCCAATAGTAATAATAATATGCATATTGTATGATCTAGAATAGAGTACGAGGCCGTTTAAATTGGGCACGATTTTTAAAATAGCGAGAAGTTTTAAGATACTTTATGTGGAGAGGGTTAGATAACCAGTGTCTGGTATTGGCAACCCCTGATAGCATACTGTGCTTTGTGCTCAACTTAAATATATATCATATAAAATGCATGGTCTCAGTGATTTCACCATGAATCAGGATATTGTCACAAATAGCTCAAATTTTTCATGCCTAATTAGGCCTAAATGTGGTTACTTGAAATATTTATGTGTGCAGATCAATAGTACATCCCAAATCAATTATAAGAGCAGTTCACTTCAGAAGATGTCATTCAAGCTGACTTTGCAGTGAGGTCAAGGTCATTTATTATTTAAAGTAAAAGAGAATATGTTCGAGAGGATTTTCTTACTCAATAGGCCTACAGTACATCCACTTTATGGTTTCTGTTTCAGAGTGTGATTAGATTTGTTCCAATTAATTCTGTCAATTCGAGTTGTTTCTTTCACATTTATGACTTTAACATGCAAACTAACTTGACCCATCATTTCCACAGAAATAGGGCCTTATCGAGTACCACAGTATGAAGGGTGGAAAAAACATTTTCCTGTTTGACCGCTAGGTTTTATGGGTATTATGACACCTCCACTGTGGGGCTCCATTGGTGAGTCAATCTACACAACAGGCAGTAAATCCAGCTAGCACATTACGTTCTGAAAACCATATGTTTCTTATAGTTTGGTGAGAGAGGTATTTTTCTTGCTTCTTCTCTTTTGGGGTAAAGTTGATTCAGATCCAAGAATAGAGAATGATGCTTGTTGGCTTCGTCTGCATGCTCTTTTTGTATCTCGTGGCTGTAACGTTAGGGTGTAATTGACTTTCACTTCCTCTCCAGCTCCAGGGCAGCAGGGTCATTCGAGTAGGCTTGATTAGCGCAAACACACACCTTGCCCAGAAGGCCAGCTCAAAGCGGCTCAGGGCTTAACCCAGTTAGCATTTCTAGCGCAGGCATTCCGCTAGCGGAACCCCTCGACAACAGTCCCCTGAAAAGGCAGCGCGCGAAATTCATAAATATTTTTTTGAAATATGTAACTTTCACACATTAACAAGTCCAATACAGCAAATGAAAGATACACTTCTTGTTAATCTACCCATCGTGTCCGATTTCAAAAAGGCTTTACAGCGAAAGCGCAACATATGATTATTTTAGTTCAGAGCCAAGTCAAAAAAACACACAGCCATTTTTCCAGCAAAAGTTAGGAGTCACAAAAAGCAGCAATATAGATCAAATGAATCACTAACCTTTGATGATCTTCATCAGTTGACACTCCCAGGAATCCCAGTTCCACAATAAATGACTGATTTGTTCCATAAAGTCCATCTTTTATGTCCAAATAGCCACTAGTTGTTAGCATGTTCAGCCCAGTAATCCATCTTCATGAGCACTACGTCCAGACAAAAACTTGAAAAGTTCCGTTATAGGACATCATGTTACACAATACATGTATATTTTGTTCGATAATGTGCATATTTATATCCAAAAATCTCAGTTTACATTGGCGCGTTAGGTGCAGTAATGTTGTGAATCCAAAACATCCGGTGATTTTGCAGATAGCCACAGAAATCCCAGAAATACTCATAATAAACATTGATAAAAGATACAAATCTTATTCACAGAATTAAAGATAGACTTCTCCTTAATACAACCGCTGTGTCAGATTTCTTTTTTTAAATACGGAAAAAGCATTATCTGAGTACGGCGCTCAGAGCCCAATCCAGCCAAAGAAATATCCGCCATGTTGGAGTCAACAGAAGTTAGAAATAACATTATACATATTCACTTACCTTTGATGATCTTCATCAGAATCCACTCCCAGGAATCCCAGTTCGACAATAAATGACTGATTTGTTCCATAAAGTCCATCATTTATGTCCAAATAGCCACGAGTTGTTAGCATGTTCAGCCCAGTAATCCATCTTCATGAGCACTACGTCCAGACAAAAACTTGAAAAGTTCCGTTACAGGTCGTAGAAACATGTCAAACGATGTATGGAATCAATCTTTAGGATGTTTTTAACATAAATCATCCATAATGTTCCAACCGGAGAATTCCATTGTCTGTAGCAAAGCACTGGAACGAGAGCTAACTCTGTCGAGAGCATGCGTCACGAGCCTGAGACACTCTGCCAGACCCATGACTCATTCAGCTCCCATTCCCCCMTTCTTTATAGCAGAAGCCTGAAACAAGTTTCTAAAGACGGTTGACATCTAGTGGAAGCCTTAGGAAGTGCAACTTGACCCCATAGACACTGTATTCGGTAGCTTTGAAGCTTTGAAAAACTACAAACCTCAGATTTCCCACTTCCTGGTTGGATTTCTCAGTTTTTTTTGGTGTTTCATTACTTTTTTGCAAATTTCCTCATGGTTCTATTTAAAGTCAGGTTCTCAGAATATTAACAAGAATGTAAGCTTTCTGCCAATATCAGATATGTCTATGTCCTGGGAAATGTTCTTGTTACTTACAACCTCATGCTAACTGCATTAGCCTATGTTAGCTCAGCAGTCTCGTGGAAGGGACACCGATCCCGAAGAAGTTAAATAAAGTCCACCTGCGTGCAACCTAAGTGTCACATGATCTGTCACATGATCTCAGTATATATATACACCTGTTCTGAAAGGCCCCAGAGCCTGCAACACCACTAAGCAAGGGTCACCACCAAGCAAGCGGCACCATGAAGACCAAGGAGCTCTCCAAACAGGTCAGGGACAAAGTTGTGGAGAAGTACAGATCAGGTTTAGGTTATAAGAAAATATCAGAAACTTTGAACATCCCACGGAGCACCATTAAATGCATTCTAAAAAAAAAATAMGAATATGGCACCACAACAAACCTGCCAAGAGAGGGCCGCCCACCAAAACTCATGGACCAGGCAAGGAGGGCATTAATCAGAGAGGCAACAAAGAGACCAAAGATAACCCCAAAGGAGCTGCAAAGCTCCACAGCGGAGATTGGAGTATCTGTCCATAGGACCACTTTAAGCTGCACACTCCGCAGAGCTGGGCTTTGCAGAAGAGTGGCCAGAAAAAAGCCATTGCTTAAATAAAAAAATAAGCAAGCACATTTGGTGTTCACCAAAAGGCATGTGGGAGACTCCCCATAAATATGGAAGAAGATATTCTGGTCAGATGAGACTAAAATTGTGCTTTTTGGTCATCAAGGAAAATGCTATGTTTTGCGCTAACCCAACACCTCTCATCACCCCGAGAACACCATCCCCACAGTGAAGCATGGTGGTCGCAGCATCATGCTGTGGGGATGTTTTTCATCAGCAGGGACTGGGAAACTGGTCAGAATTGAAGGAATGATGGATGGCACTAAATACGGGGAAATTCTTGAGGGAAACCTGTTTCAGTCTTCCAGAGATTTGAGACTGTATTTCATGTATACATGAAAGTATACATGAAAATTATCAGCTTGAAAAACTCTGGAATGTCCGAGGGGGAGAGGAAAATTAAAATGTTTTGAAACAGCAACCACAAGTGCTTTTTGTCAGGTAGCACTTAAGGGAAAACTCCACCCAAAACCAAATGCTAAAATGTGTCATACAAAATGCATTATACCGGCTGTATTTTGAAAGATCTACATTTTGAAAACTTGATTGCTGACATGTAAAATATTATTGGACTGTATCAACAATGGACTAATAAAACAAATACCAAAACATAGTTTTGGGTTGGAATTTTCCCTTAATGCTGGGAGAGTGTAGCCCTTGCTCATGTCTTAATTTAGAGAGTCAAGTGTTGACTCTGTCACAGTTGACAACCTTTGTGGGTTGTGCTCATGGGCATTGAGTAGAGTCTGAGATAGTTAACATCTCTGGGATATGTGGGACACTAGCGTCCCGCATGGCCAACATCCAGTGAAAATGCAGAGCGCCAAATTCAAATAAATTACTATTAAAATTAAACTTTCATGAAATCCACATGCAATACACCAAATTAAAGCTAAACTTGTTGTGAATCCAGCAAACGTGTCAGATTCCAAAAAGGCTTTATGACGAAAGCACACCAAACGATTATGTTAGGTCAATACATAGCCACAGAAAAACAMATCCATTTTTCCAGCCAAAGAGAGGCGTCACAAAAAGCAGAAATAGAGAGAAAATTAATCACTAACCTTTGATGATCTTCATCAGATGACACTCATAGGACTTCCTGTTACACAATACATGTATGTTTTGTTCGATAAAGTTCATATTTGTATCCAAAAATCTCAGTTTACATTGGCGCATTACGTTCAGTAATGTTTTGCTTCCAAAACATCCTGTACATTTGCAGAGAGCCACATCAATTTACAGAAATACTGATTATAAATGTTGATGAAAATACATGTGTTATGCATGGGACTTTAGATAAACTTCTCCTTAATGCCACCGCTGTGTCAGATTTCAAAAAACTTTACAGAAAAAGCACACCATGCAATAATCTGAGTACAGCGCTCAGAGCCCAATCGACCCAAAGAGATATCCGCCATGTTGGAGTCAACATAAGTCATAAATAGAATTATAAATATTTACTTACCTTTGATGATCTTCATCAGAATGCACTCCCASGAATCCCAGTTCCACAATAAATGTTTGATTTGTTCGATAAAGTCCATAATTTATGTCCAAACACCTCCTTTTGTCCGCGCGTTTAGTACACAATCCAAACTGACGTCGCGCGGGCAGGTCCAGGAGAAAGTTCAGATGAAAAGTCAGACGAACAGTCAGTAGAAACATGTCAAACTAAGTATAGAATCAATCTTTAGGATGTTTTTGTCATAAATTTTCAATAATGTACCAACTGGAGAATTCCTTTGTCTTCAGAAATGCAATGGAACGCAAGCTACCTCTCATGTGAATGTGCGTGACCAGGTCGTGGCACTCTGCCAGACCTTTGACTCAATCTCCTCTCATTCCCCCCTCCTTTTATAGTAGAAGCATCAAACAAGGTTCTATAGACTGTTGACATCTAGTGGAAGCCTTAGGAAGTGCAACATTACCCCATTTCCACTATCTTGGATAGGCAAAGAGTTGAAACACTACAAACCTTAGATTTCCAACTTCCTGGTTGGATTTCTTCTCAGGGTTTTGCCTGCCATATGAGTTCTGGTATACTCACAGACATCATTCAAACAGTTTTAGAAACTTCAGACTGTTTTATATCCAAATCTACTAATAATATGCATATATTAGCAACTGGGACTGAGTAGCAGGCCGTTTACTCTGGGCACGCTTTTCATCCAAACATGAAAATGCTGTCCCCTATCCATAAGAAGTTTTAAGCTAACGTTACTGCATAATACCTGCATTGTGGGTGTTTGACTTATCATAAGACGGAGAACAACCTCTTGATAAGACTCTTTGCTTGACATTAGAATAAACAAAGCTTAACAGCTGGAGGTCCATGCTGATGGTCCATTAATGTTAAAGTAAGGCTATTGTAGGAGTAATGATGAAGATCCTTATCAAATTATGCATATCTTCTCGCTAAGAAAACAAAACAATTTATTCTTACCGCAAACAGGATTGACACATAGGAAGCTGGCCCATTGTGAAAGGTCAATTAGGGGGTAAAATGCAGATTGGATCCCTATCTTTACAATGATAAGCTTGTAAAGATAAATATAACCTTTAGCTTGGTATAAGTGAATGGAACTGAAACAGATCACAATCCTATCAAAATATGCATTGACATTTTTTTTAAATGTCTGTTTGTGCAGAAGTAGAGGAATACTGAACCCCACAAGTTGACATTGTATTTCCATTCTGCTGCTACTTAAAGGGTTGTGATCGCCAAATCAAAGCACATGTTTCTGTTATACCTTGAGGGAATTTCACAAGACAGTAAGGTAGCATGGCAGCGCGGCCTGTGATGGCTTGTCTGGATTCACTGCCCTGTCCATGACTAATGCAGGTGATTTGAGATTTTTGATTGGATACAAAAAAAGATTGCTCCAGTTACTCAAGGTTACAGAAGCTTCTGTTCTCCTGAAGATTGGGGCCAAAATACCTCTCACATAACTCCAGGATTACTGCTCAGCAGGGGAGAGCACACTGCTTATCTGGCCCACATTGTGTAGAGAGGGCCTGGCCACAACATACAGTATCAGGGCTATCCCAGCTAGCACATTTGGTTCCTTGGAAGTTGTGGGAATGTACGTTTTTGGTTTCCCATTGGTTCTGGGAACAAAGCCACAAGTTTCCTGACCGCAAAAACTTTTCTTTACATTCTGAGAACATTTTGGGTGCTCAGGGAACTGACATTTTTTGGGGGTTCTGAGAACATTTTACTATGATTCCCTGAAAGTTTACCTGGGAGGTTATTATTGTGTTCTCAGAAGAATTTTTTTTTTTATCTAGGCAAGTCAGTTAAGAACAAACTCTTATTTACAATGACAGTGGGTTAACTGCCTTGTTCAGGGGCAGAACAACAGACTTTTACCTTGTCAGCTCAGGGATTCAATCTAGCAACCTTTCGGATACTGGCCCAACACTCTAACCACTAGGCTACCTGCCACCCATGAAATGCAATGGTAAAATAAATGTAAAGGTTATTTGAATTTGAGGTTTTAGAATTTCTTCCTTAAAACTTATTAAAAGTATTTCAATAAGACTAGCATAGGTTAACTGTTTTGAACTGCAAGCACAGATAGGACAAATGGAAACCACTTTTATTTTTTATTGTGGCACATCATCAGTGAGATTCTAACTTGCGATTTACTGTATTTGATCCATGTAATTAGCCCACTGCACCACCAGGATGGAGCTAGCATGCCATGTTTTCTTAACTCATACAAAGCTGTTCATTTTTGTCTATTCAAATAGACCCAATTTCAACGGAAACAAGCACTCATTAAGATCAGGTGTGGCCAATTAGTGGGCATGACCAACACACCTGACCACACCTAATAACATAGAGGATGGAGAGAGTGTTGTTGAAGATGAGAATGGAATGTATGTTTTAAAATAACATTCTTAGAACACTCTTTGAACCTTACTAATGTTTTCTTGTGGTTTTTATAGAACGTTTTCTTAACTAATTATGTGACTTCTGAAGGTAATTGGTTGCACCAGATCTTATTTAGGGGCTTCATAGCAAAGGGGGTGAATACATATGCACGCACCACTTTTCAGTTTTTTTTTATATATAATTTTTTTAAACAAGTAATTTTTTTCATTTCACTTCACCAATTTCGACTATTTTGTGTATGTCCATTAAATTATATCCAAGTAAAAATCAATTTCAATTACAGGTCGTGATGCCACAAAATAGGAAAAACGCCAAGGGGGATGAATACTTTTGCATGGCACTGTATAGATTTCACATGACTGGGAATACAGATATGCATCTGTTGGTCATAGATACCTTTAAAAAAAAAGGTAGGGGTGTGGATCAGAAACCCAGTCAGTATCTGAAGTGACCACCATTTGCCTCATGCAGCGGAACTCATGATCAGGCTGTTGATTGTGGACTGTGGAATGTTGTCTCACTCCTTTTCAATGGCTGTGTGAAGTTGCTTGGTATTGGCGGAAACTGGAAAGCGCTGTCGTACACGTTGATGGGTGACATGTCTGGTGAGTATGCAGGCCATGGAAGAAATGGGACATTTTCAGCTTTCAAGAATTGTGTACAGACCTTTGCGACATGGGTGTGTGCATTATAATGCTGAAACATAAGGTGATGAAGGCAGATGAATGGCACAACAATGGGCCTCGGGATCTCGTCACGTTATCTCTGTGCATTCAAATTGCCATCGTTAAAATGCAATTGTGTTCATTGTCCATAGCTTATGCCTACTCATACCATAACACCACCACCACCAAGGGGCACTCTGTTCACAACGTTGACATCAGCAAACCGCTCGGCCCCCACAATGCCATACAAGTGGTCTGCGCTTGTGAGGTCGGTTGGATGTACTGCCAAAATCTCTAAAACAACGTTGGAAGTGGCTTATCGTAGAAAGTTAGCATTTAATTATTTGGCCACAGAAATTGTGCACATTCCTGCAGTCAGCATGCCAATTGCAAGCTCCCTCAAAACTTGAGACATCTGTGGCATTGTGTTGTGTAATGAAACTGCACATTTAGAATGCCCTTTTATTGTCCACAGCACAAGGTGCACCTATGTAATGATCCTGCTGTTTAATCAGCTTCTTGATATGCCGGCACCTGTCAGGTAGATGGATTATCTTGGCAAAGGAGAAATGATCACTAATAGGGATGTAAACAAATTTGTGCTTAATATTTTAGAGAAATAATATTTGTGTGCGTATTAAACATTTCTGGTATCTTTTATTTCAGCTCAATAAACATAKATTTTTGTTCAGTGTACATACAACTTGTCACACTTACTAAGATGTTATGGCCTAAAGGAGATCTGGTGTTTAGCTAACAGTCACTACTGACTGATGTTTAGCAACATATATGTTAGCTCTGCTCTACCAAAATGGGTATACTATACATGAACATGTACTATATGTGAGATTATGTAGTTAAACACTGTTGAATTGAGATGGATGATTGTTAAAGATCTAATGGCAAACAAATTTTTCTTGGGCCCTGAAAGTTCAAATATTTAGTCTCTCTATTGTTAAAACATATGCAACCCCAATCTAAGTGCTCCTTTTGAAGTTCATACAACATGAATATGAATCAGTCTAGCTTTCTAGCTTAACAATGTGTTGCTAACAATGACTTCCACTGGAGAACTAGGCCTATAGTATATTGAATATCCTTTTCTTCTCTGTCAAAAACCAGCATATCTACATCGCAAATGACTGTTGTGGTGTGCCATAAGATTTTTTTTCTCAAACCTTGCAAGCCACTTCACAGATGTAATGTCTATTTCTATAATAAAAAAATATACATAAGGTACCAGTCAAAAGTTTGCACACACCTACTCATTCAAGGGTTTTTCTTTATTTGTACTCATTTCTAAATTGTAGAGTAATAGGGATGATATTTAAACTACGAAATAACACATATGGAATCATGCAGTAACCAAAGTGTTAAACAAATCAAAATATATTTTATATTTGGCAAAAGGTAGCCACCCTTTGCCTTGATGACAGCTTTGCACACTCTTGGCATTCTCTCAACCAGCTTCATGAGGTTGTCACCTGGAATGCATTTCAAATAACAGGTGTGCCTTGTTAAAAGTTAATTTGTGGAATTCCTTTCCTTCTTAAAGCGTTTGAGCCAATCAGTTGTGTTGTGACAAGGTAGGGGTGGTATACAGAGATAGCCCTATTGGGTAAAAGACCAAGTCCACATTATGGAAATAATAGCTTAAATAGCAAAGAGAAACGACAGTCCATCATTACTTTCAGACATGAAGGTCAATCAATGATAAAAAGAAGTTTGAAGAAGTTTCTTCAAGTGCAGTCGCAAAAACCATCAAGCGCTATGATGAAACTGGCTCACATGAGGACCGCCTCAGGAAAGGAAGACCCAGAGTTGCCTCTGCTGCAGAGGATAAGTTCATTAGAGTTACCAGCCTCAGAATTTGCAGCCAAAATAAATGCTTCACAGATTTCAAGTAACAGACACATCTCAACATCAACTGTTTAGAGGAGACTGCGTGAATCAGGCCTTCATGGACGAATTGCAGCAAAGAAACCACTACTAAAGGACACCAATAAGAAGAAGAGACTTGCATGGGCCAAGAAACACAAGCAATGGACATTAGACCGGTGGAAATCTGTCCTTTGGTCTGATGAGTCCAAATTTGAGATGTTTGATTCCAACTGCCATGTCTTTGTGAGACGCAGAGTAAGTGAATGGATGATCTCCGCATGTGTGGTTCCCACCGTGAAGCTTGGGGGAGGAGGTGTGATGGTGTGGGGGTGCTTTGCTAGTGATACTGTCAGTGATTTATTTAGAATTCAAGGCACACTTAACCAGCATGACTACCACAGCATTCTGCAGCGATACGCCATCCCATCTGGTTCGCGCTTAGTGGGAATTTCATTTGTTTTTCAACAGGAAAATGACCCAACACACCTTCAGGCTGTGTAAGGGCTATTTGACCAAGAAGGAGAGTGATGGAGCACTGCATCAGATGTCCTGACCACAACCCAATTGAGATGGTTTGGGATGAGTTGGACCGCAGAGTGAAGGAAAAGCAGCCAGCAAGTGCTCAGCATATGTGGGAACTCCTTGAAGATTGTTGGAAAAGCATTCCAGGTGAAGCTAGTTGAGAGAATGCCAAGTGTGCAAAGCTGTCATCAAAGCAAAGGGTGGCTACGGTTACTACATGATTCTATATGTGTATTTCACAGTTTTGATGTCTTCACTATTATTCTACAATGTAGAAAATAGTAAAAATAAAGAAAAACCCGTGCATGAGAAGGTGTGCCCACACATTTGACTGGTACTATATGTTTAGACTCAACATGGTATCATTAGAAATTGTCCAGACTCTGACATCCAATGTCACACAAGCTGACATATTGTTCTATAGTCATTTTTGCGTGTTTAGTCTTGGCTGTACTCTGAACTGGTTTTAGGTTGCTGCTACCTAGCTCCATGTATGTGGAACATCCCAGTCACAGACTGTTTTCAGCTGCTGGCTTCACAGTTAGGCACATTATTCCTGACAGACATGGTAGGAATCCCAAATGGCACCCTATTCCCTACATATTGCACTTCCTTTAACCAGAGATTTACAGGCCCTGGTCAAAAGTAGTATACTATTTATAGGGAATAGGGTGCCGTTTGCGATTGCAGCCAAGGAATTCAGTTTTCTCATTCATCTGAGTGAAGCCAGGTCTGGAGAGGAGAGAAGAAAATAMATTTTAAAAACTCCCCTCACCTCCACCCCAGTCTTAAATACTTGGAGTTTGTCCTAGCAATCCCTACTGTGTGCAAACTGTAGTTAGGTGCCTGAACCTCATTAAGCTGTCTATATAGCAGCACTGCTAAACAGACATAGTGTCAGCATAACCCTTATTACATCCCAGTTTATTGGAAATGTACAATCTCTAAAATACTTTTGTTAACCTTCCTATCATATGGCCATGGCACTGGCAGTTCTATGATGATCCTGTAGATTGGAATTGCATTATAAATGAAAAAGTACATGTCACCTAAAGTAACCACATGTGGCTATAGTTGAAGACCATGGCCTCTGTGATGTCAAATCTAGTTGCACTTTTTTATTTTATTTTAAAGTTCACAGTATTTCTGCTAAAAGGAAAGATCAAGGCGATTACATTTTTAGGCTATAGGGACCACCTTTGTCTGCTTTGTTTTCTAATGTGGAGTGTTTAATTTGGTTTCGTCATTAACAAGACAATGGCATGGAAATTAATGCACATTTAAATTGGTAGATTTCCCATCTCTTGTCTTAGTCCTGTCTAACCTGGGAAAGCTGTTAAGACTTGGAGTGACATGCAGATGGAAACTTTTACTTTAACAAAATCGAATTACATCTAAGTAACCTAGACTGAAATAACAATGTATATTTAATTTAACAATATTATCTGTTCTTCACGTCAGGACAATATGACTGTCATTTACATTTAGAATGTGTGACGTTATGTATCTTTCAACACTATTGGTCTGAACTCATTTTGTTTTCAGATATATTTAACATAGTTAAAACTTTGACTTAAAACTTTTGAAAGTTTTTCGCCTAGTATTATATTTCTATATATTTCTTGAGCATACTGTATTTCTGCATATTGACGTTGGATCTAAATACTGTTTCTTGTCAAATATAATTCTCCAAATAACTGTACAAAATCATTAAACAAATGTAGGCTACTGTGCGTAATGGCTGTCAATTGATTGCGCTCGTCCGTTTGACCAACTATTACATATTTTTTTTGTTTGGTGTCAAGGCAAGGTCTTTGTTTTGACAAAGGAAGAGAAAGGCTAATGAAGGGGGTAGGGAAAGTTGAGCTGTGTTCTACGCCGTGGGTAATTGAGCACTTTGATTGACATGTGAGTGCCAAAAGGCGCAGACGCTTTCGGATTGGCCGAAGCACACTTCACAATTTCCTCTTGTTTCCAAGCTGCCATACCCCAGGCAGCTATCTTTACAGGCGGTTGTGTGAGTCAGTCGCAGCAGAAGGGAACAGAACAGCGGGGGTGCAACAAGAGGAGGCAGGAGTGGAGTTATACTGAAACCTGAAACTTTCTATTCAGAGAACATTTATCCACTGGACTCTTGGAGCTTTTCTCCATTTATTTTTTCTCTTGTAGCAGGTCTATTCTATACTGAAAGCTCCAGTGAGTTGCATTTTACTTTTATCCTGTAGACTCTCCTCTGTTGTGAACAATGAGATCCATTGAACCTTTGTGCCGTTGGAGAATCATCCCTCTGGCTTTGACCATGGCAGTGGTGTCTATGAGCAGAGCCTCTGAGTATGAATACCTGAGCTGGAAATCGGACTTGTACAATGGTGGCCGCAGCTATGGCAAGCCTCCTCAGTGTGTGGATATCCCAGAGGACCTGCGGCTGTGCCACAATGTGGGCTACAACCAGATGCTGCTGCCTAACCTACTGGAGCATGAGACTATGGCTGAGGTGAAGCAGCAGGCGGGCAGCTGGGTGCCCCTGGTGCATAAGAGCTGCCACCCGGGTACCCAGGTGTTCCTCTGCTCCCTGTTTGCCCCAGTGTGCCTGGAGCGCCCCATATACCCCTGCCGCTGGCTGTGTGAGGCTGTACGGGATGGCTGCACCCCTATCATGGAGTCCTTCGGCTTCCCCTGGCCTGAGATGCTCACCTGTGACAAGTTTCCCCAGGATGACGTGTGCATTGCCATGACTGCACCCAACGCCACTGAAGCTACCAAGCCCACAGGTAAGGTTATACCTACTTACCTACCTTCCTACCTACCTATCAGCAGGCATCATGCCTGTCATCATATCTATATACATAATTACATATAAAATCCCTATGTGACTTATAAGATCTCTCAGCCTGGTACCAGATCTGAAACTGAGCCATTGCTTGGCATAATGCTTAAATAACTGAGGTGTTGGCTAGGAGTTAGTAAGCTGTATTGTTCAATTGACAGTTTTTATTATGATTTATTTTCAATTTTATAAACATTTTTGAATCAATTTTGTGGATAAAACATGATAATATGTAATAATCCTTATCAAATATCTGGATTGGGCAACACAAACTAATGTGAACACCATATTATGCTATAGGGCAGGCTCAACATATTATGCTATAGGGCAGGCTATATAGAGCTGCAGTACTTGACTGAACACTCAGTCACTGCTTTGACATAGTGTGGGAATCAACACCCATGCAGTTCTACAGGCAGCAGAATGTTGTTTCAGGGGTTAAAATCTGTTTGTTGATCTCAAACCTCATGCAAATGATCATTCCCAACCTTTTGGGATCATTTTTCCCATGACTGCTTAGATTATTTCTCGATTAGATTATCTCAAAGAATATAAGAGTGAGATAGTAAAGCATTTATTTCGTTAGTTCATAGCAATATACGCTTCTCTGTCTTTACSAAGAGATAACCTCTCTTCCGAGCAAATGTTAAGTTGCTCGCTATTGACAAACAAGTTATATTGTAAAACTTCTTAAACAGATGGTAGCAATTTATTTCAAGGTGTTTGTTGAATACTGGGAGTCCAGCCAAATAACTAATACATCTATTAATGACCATTTTGTATTGACCTCTCAACTACTGACCTCTTCCTTTAGAACCCCCAAGAAAGTTGCATAGGGCAATTCCACGGTAACAGAGTGAGTGATGCTGAGACTCCAATTTTTCACTTTATAATGTATGTTAAACAAAAACCAATGATTGCAAAGTTAAACAAACCTATGGACGACTTTTAACAATTTCCACAGAACATTTTACAAAAACACATTTATGGCTAAACTCACCAAAGGTGAGTGTGTCATTTATTTTAGAATGCATTGTTTTGAATTGTAATGACCCAGCTGGGCAGGCAGGCGATTGGTGGTCTTTACCATACTGTACATGCTACAGTGCCTTGCAAAAGTATTCATCCCCCTCTGGGTTTTTCCTATTTTGTTGCATTACAAGAGTGGCCAGAAAAAAGCAATGGCTTAAAGAAAAAAGTAAGCAAACGCATTTGGTGTTCACCAAAAGGCATGTGGGAGACTCCCCAAACATATGGAAGAAGGTACTCTGGTCAGATGAGACTAAAATGTMGCTTTTTGTCCAACAAGGAAAACGCTATGTCTGGCGCAAACCCAACACCATATCACCCCGAGAACACCATGCCCACAGTGAAGCATGGTGGTGGCAGCATCATGCTGTGGGGATGTTTTTCATCGGCAGGGACTGGGAAACTGGTGAGAATTTAAGGAATGATGGATGACGCTAAATACAGGGAAATTCTTGAGGGAAACGTGTTTCAGTCTTCCAGAGATTTGAGACTGGAACGGAGGTTCACCTTCCAGCAGGACAATGACCCTAAACWTACTGCTAAAGCAACACTCAATTGGTTTTAAGGGGAAACATTTAAATGTCTTGGAATGGCCTAGTCAAAGCCCAGACCTCAATCCAATTGAGAATCTGTGGTATGACTTAAAGATTGCTGTACACCAGCGAAACCCATCCAACTTGAAGGAGCTGGAGCAGTTTTGCCTTGAAGAATGGGCAAAGATCCCAGTGGCTAGATGTGCCAAGCTTATAGAGACATATCCCAAGAGACTTGCAGCTGTAATTGCTGCAAAAGGTGGCTCTACAAAGTATTGACTTTAGGGGGGTGAATAGTTATGCACGCTCAAGTTTTCTAGTTTTTTGTCTTATTTCTTGTTTGTTTCACAACAAAACATATTTTGCATCTTCAAAGTGTTAGGCATGTTGTGTGAATCAAACGATACAACCCCCCCAAAATCTATTTTAATTCCAGGTTGTAAGGCAACAAAATAGGAAAAATGCCAAGGGTTACTTAYTTTCGCAAGCCACTGTAAATTAGACCAATTCATTCACTTATGGAAACACAACATCGCTATAAACAAAGATGATTGGAGATATGGACTATCCTGCTAGCATTCAGTCACTGCTCTGCCTGTCCCGTCCTTTCCACCGCCTCGCTCTGTTTGCTCTGCCCACCCGCTTCTGGTGAAGAGCAGTGCAGATGCAAAGCTTAGTAACAGAATGACAGTTTGTGCTATTTGTGCTGTCATTCTGTTACCAAGAATTTGCACTGTTCTTCAAGTAAATGTGTTTTTGTCAGATATTCAGTAGAAATTATTAAAAGTAGTCCTTGTGCATATAGTTGTATTGTTTGTTTAACTTTGCAATCATTGGTTTTTGTTTGACATACATTTTAAAGTGAAGAATCTGAGTCTCAGATTCACGTTGTTCATGTGAAATTACCCTATAGCTTAATTTGAAGAGCAGATACAGTGGTATTTCTAAGAGTGAATACCAGAGGGACAATGATGAGAGATAAAAATAAAAAATACAGGCCATGTCAATTTCGCTAATGTAATAAACGGTGTTTCAAGGTTACAGTGAACTCCAAAAGACCTCAGGCCCATGCTGCCTTTCTGTCTAGGGCTCTGGTCAAAAGTAGTGCACTATAAAGGGAAATGAGTGCCATTTGGGATGCAGCTTCAGTTTCTGAGTTATGGTCAAAAGGACAATATTTACCTAAYAGCTTGGTAGTAACAATGGTTTAGATATGTTTTGTAAACAAACAAAAATCACAATTACAACAGAAATAGATGCTGCAGAAGGCCTTTCACAATGAAAGGACAAGTCTTGTCTAAAATTCTTGTTCCTGCCATGGGTTGTAGTATTTTATTGCCATACTCGTGTCCCTGGCAGGAATTAGTAGAATGTCTCTTGGAGCGAGTTGGAAATTCTGCTCTGCTCTTTAACTAGAGGTGTCCCAGAGAAGGGGAAGTACAACCACTTCATCCAGATTTGCTAATAAATTAAAAGGGACTTTCCATCATCAACCTCCTTACGTTTTGATCTACATTGTATAACATATGCATGCTGCAAAACAGTGTTCAAACATTTCCTCCATTCTGAACATGAATGACTCGTCCGACAGCAGGATTACAGGATTGATATGGTGACTGGTGACTTAACAGTCCAGCACCCGATGAAGAGGTCTTTCTCACTCCATGGTGCTGCAGTTACACAGCACTTACTGTATATCTGAGGTAGTCCCTCTGTTACTGGGACGTGTTGGGTTGAGGGGGGGCTAACATGGTGGTGTTTGTGGAGCCAACATGGTGGTGTGTGTACTGTTTGGCCAGTAGCCCAGCAGCATGAGAAAAGTCTCCTGTTGGAGCTTTGGGACCACACAGAGATCCTAAATGTGTGCCACAAAGGCTCTCGTCAAAAGCAGTGCACTACATATGGAATAAGGTGCCATTTGGAACGCATGCCCTTACGTTGACGACTTTGTGCAAATCTAATTCCTTTTCCACATTTATTCAACGTCATCCTTGATTTTTTTGTCTTGAAATGATGTGGAAACAACATTGATTCAATCAGGTTTTGCCCAGTGGGTCATGTATTTTGAGAAAGTTATTTAAAGAGCCTCTCCACTGCTGCTGAACATGTATGAAGCAAGCAGTAATTGATTTAGAGTAGAAACAAGATGAAATAKAAAATAGTGACTCTGACTCTGTAAACAGTGCCTGTTTTCACAAGCTCTTTCCACCTGGGTGTAACTTTCACAAGGTTTTGTCAAACACACGTCATGGACAAGTAGCAATCACAACAAAACAGGATAAGTGTGTGTTAATATATATTGATTTATATTTCACCATCTGTTCCATTTGTTTAGAGTTTAGATGTTAAACCTTGCAGCCTTCCAAATGTTGTTCGAGAAAGAACAGAAAAGTTATCAGAAAATTCATGAACATCACTTGACAAAGACACTACCAATAGTTGTTACACTATACAGTCACAATCGTTCATTGTTTTAAATCATAATGTCAAAATATTCTAAACATTTCATGTAACTTGGCTCCTGTAACTGAAAATAAATATCGAACCCTGAGTGGAACATCTGCACAGTCAGTGCATACTTTTTCTTGCCACTGTATGTGAAAAAGTATGTGAACCCTTTGGAAATACCTGGATTTCTGCATAAATTGGTCATAAAATTTGATCTGATCTTCACATAGGTCACAACAATAGACAAGCACAGTCTACTTAAACTAA
The DNA here is from genome assembly GCF_002910315.2 of Salvelinus sp. IW2-2015. NCBI lineage: Eukaryota > Metazoa > Chordata > Actinopteri > Salmoniformes > Salmonidae > Salvelinus > Salvelinus sp. IW2-2015. The sequence continues at coordinate 29,335,368 of NC_036872.1, read as the reverse complement.
TAACACACAAACAATGATACGTTTTCATGTCTWTATTGAACACACCATGTAAACATTCACAATGCAGGGTCGAAAAAGTACGTGAACCATTGGATTTAATAACTGCTTGACCCTCCTTTGGCGGCAATAACCTCAACCAAACGTTTTCTGTAGTTGCGGATCAGGCCTTCACAATGGTCAGGAGGAATTTTGGACCATTCCTCCTTTACAAAACTGTTTCAGTTCAACAATATTCTTAGAATGTCTGGTGTGAACTGCTCTCTTGAGGTCATGCCACAGCATCTCAATTGGGTTGAGGTCAGGACTCTGACTGGGCCACTCGAGAAGGAATATTTTCTTCTGTTGAATCCATTATGTTGTTGATTTACTTCTGTGTTTTGGGTCGTTGTCCTGTTGCATCACCCAACTTCTGAGCTTCAATTGGCGGATAGATAGCCTAACATTCTCCTGAAAAATGTCTTTTTCCGCCGATGATAGCAAGCTGTCCAGGCCCTGAGGAAGCAAAGCAGCCCCAAACCATGATGCTGTCACGGCCGTCGAAAGAACTGGACCAAGGTGCAGCGTGGTGGGCGTACATATTCCTTTCATTTAGAATGACGCCGACAAAACAATAAACAATACCAAGACAACCGTGAAGCTTAAGGGCATATAGTGCCACAAACAAAGACAACTTCCCACACAGAAAGGAGGGAAAAGGGCTACCTAAGTATGGTTCTCAATCAGAGACAACGATAGACAGCTGTCCCTGATTGAGAACCATACCCGGCCAAAACAAAGAAATACAAAAACTTAGAAAATAGAACAGAATGCCCACCCAAATCACACCCCGACCAAACCCAAAATAGAGACATAAAAGGCTCTCTAAAGTCAGGGTGTGACAGATTCTCCCTCCACCATACTTTACAGTTGGGATRAGGTTTTGATGGTGGTGTGCTGTGCCTTTTTTTCTCCACACATAGTGTTGTGTGTTTCTTCYAAACAACTCAACTGTAGTTTAATCTGTCCACAGAATATTTTGCCAGTAGCGCTGTGGAACATCCAGGTGCACTTTTGCAAACTTCAGATGTGCAGCAATGTTTTTGTTTCATGGGAGGGTCCCATGAACACCATTCTTGTTTAGTGTTTTACGTATCGTAGACTCGTCAACAGAGAAGTTCAGGATGTTCAAGAGATTTCTGTAAGTCTTTAGCTGACACTAGGATTTTTCTTAGCCTCATTGAGCATTCTGCGCTGTGCTCTTGCAGTCATCGTTGCAGGACAGCCACTCCTAGGGAGAATAGCAACAGTGCTGAGCTTTCTCCATTAATAGACAATTTATCTTACTGTGGACTGATGAACAACAAGGCTTTAAGAGATACTTTTGTAACCCTTTCCAGTTTTCTGCAGGTCAACAATGCTTAACCTTAGGTCTTCTGAGATTTATTTTGTTTGAGGCATGGTTCACATCAGGCAATGCTTCATGTGAATAGCAAACTCAAATTCTGTGAGTTTTTTTATAGGGAAAGGCAACTCTAACCAACATCTCCAATCTCGTCTCATTGATTGGACTCCAGGTTAGCTGGCTCCTGATTCCAATTAGCTGTTGGAGAAGTCATTGGCCTAGGGGTTCACATACTTTTTACAACCTACACTGTGAATGTTTAAATGATGTATTCAATATAGACAAGACAAATACAATCATTTGTGTGTTATTAGTTTAAGCACACTATGTTTGTCTATTACTGTGGCTGAGATTCAGATCAGATAAAATTTGATGACCAATTTATACAGAAATCCAGGCAATTCCAAAGGGTTCACATACTTTTTCTTCGGAATCTGTTCTGACAGTGAAGGCCTAATCTTCCTTAAAAGCCTCAAGTAACAGGGAATGTGTATGTACAGTTGAAGTCGGAAGTTTACATACACTCAATTTGTATTTGGTAGCATTGCTTAAAATTGTTTAACTTGGGTCAAACGTTTCGGGTAGCCTTCCACAAGCTGCCCACACACAATAAGTTAGGTGAATTTTGTCCCACCTCTCCTGACAGAGCTGTTGTAACTGAGTCAGGTTTGTAGGCCTCCTTGCTCGCAAACGCTTTTTCAGTTCTGCCCACACATTTTCTATAGGATTGAGGTCAGGGCTTTGTGATGGCCACTCCAATACCTTGACTTTGTTGTCCTTAAGCGATTTTGCCACAACTTTGGAAGTATGCTTGGGGTCATTGTACATTTGGAAGACCCATTTGCGACCAAGCTTTAACTTCCTAACTGATGTCTTGAGATGTTGCTTCAAAATATCCACATAATTTTCTTCCCTCATGATGCCATCTATTTTGTGAAGTGCACCAGTCCCTCCTGCAGCAAAGCACCCCCACAACATGATGCTGCCACCGCAGTGCTTCACGGTTGGGATGGTGTTCTTCGGCTTGCAAGCTTCCCCCCTTTTCCTCCAAACATAACGATGGTCATTATGACCAAACAGTTCATCAGACCAGAGGACATTTCTCCAAAAAGTACGATCTTTGTCCCCGTGTGCAGTTGCAAACTGTAGTCTGTCTTTTTTATGGCGGTTTTGGAGCAGTGGCTTCTTCCTTGCTGAGCGGCCTTTCAGGTTATGTCGATATAGGACTCGTTTTACTGTGTATATATATATTTTTGTACCTGTTTCCTCCAGCATCTTCACAAAGTCCATTGCTGTTGTTCTGGGATTGATTTGCACTTTTCGCACCAAAGTACGTTCATCTCTAGGAGACAGAACGCGTCTCCTTCCTGAGCGGTATGACGGCTGCGTGGTCCCATGGTGTTTATACTTGCGTACTATTGTTTGTACAGATGAAAGTGGTACTTTCAGGCATTTGGAAATTGCTCCCAAAGATGAAAGAGACTTGTAGAGGTCTACAATTTTTTTTCTGAGGTCTTGGCTGATTTCTTTTGATTTTCCCATGATGTCAAGCAAAGAGGCACTGAGTTTGAAGGTAGGCCTTGAAATACATCTACAGGTACATCTCCAATAGGCTAATTTACATAATTTGAGTCAATCAGAAGCTTCTAAAGCCATGACATAATTTTCTGGAATTTTCCAAGCTGTTTAATGGCACAGTCAACTTAGTGAATGTTAACTTCTGATCCCCTGGAATTGTGATATAGTGAATTATAAGTGAAATAATCTCCCTGTAAACAAAAAAAATTGAAAATAATTACCTGTGTCACGCACAAAGTAGATGTCCTAACCGACTTGTCAAATCTTTAGTTTGTTAACAAGAAATTTGTGTAGTGGTTCAAAAATCAATTTTAATGACTCCAACCTAAGTGTACGTAAACTTCCGACTTCAACTGTATGTGTATCTGCGTGGCTGTGTGCGCGTTAGGGCTGTGACAGTCATAGAATTTTGGATGATGATAATTGGCCACTCAAATGACCACATTTTCTCCTCTCCTCCATGTGCTGCCATAGAAATATAAAGGGGTGGCCCGATTTCAAGTCAATGGTGGCATAATGGGTGGACTGGCGGCCATTGCGAGTGTACCCGTAGGAGCAAAGCAGGAAGTAAAAGCAGGAAGTGTACCCATGAATACAGTATGTGCTGTGATTTGTTGATTCAACTCAACTGACATTACAAAAAATACATTCTATTGCATGAGCCACATGTAACGGGTGCTCTCCTCCTCTTCGTCTGAAGAGGAGAAGCGAGAAGGGTCGGACCAATACGCAGCGTTGTAATCCATAATGATTTATTAACAGAACGATGAAACACGAAAACACTTGAAAAGATTACAAAATAACAAACCGACGTAGACTGACCTAAAACATGTGAACTTACATAAACACGAAGAACGCACGAACAGGTACAGACTACAAACAAACCGAAACAGTCCCGTGTGGCGCTACAAACACAGACACAGGAGACAACCACCCACAACAAACAATGTGAAACAACCTACCTTAATATGGTTCTCAATCAGAGGAAACGTAAAACACCTGCCTCTAATTGAGAACCATATCCAGCAACCCATTAACCAACATAGAAACACATACAAAAACAACAGAAAACAGGTCAGGAACGTGACACCACATCAGTTAGCATAATTTGAATGAACATTCTAAATTATCATGTAAATTATTGCATACCACAGTACCAGTCTTCAGTCAGCTGTTTTTCCAAAAAAAGAAAGACTGTTGATGATGGTGATTTTATTTTCATGACGGCGGTCTTCATCCATAACCGTAAGTTACACGGTTATATAGTAACTGTGCCGGCCCTAGTGTGCGTGCGTGTGTGCATTCAGATAAACTTACATCAAAGACAGCAGGCCTGCAGGTCAGATTGATTGTGTCAAGTTAGCCCAGAGACTCAAAGAGATCAAAACCAATCACCACATTACAGTGGAATGATGCTTGACTGCTATTATCCACTATCTTCAGGTAAATCTAGCACATGACAAKAAACTGTTTACTGGAGGCCATAGTTATAGCCTGCCATAAAGGCCTAGGACATTCCAAACTGAGGTCAGGTCAGTCAGACCATTGACCGTCTGATCAATAAGGGTTTTTCTGTCAAACAAGAACAAACTTCACCCGAGTTCGAATGGATACACACCAGAGCAACTGACGACTGAGTGTACTCGGCATCTCTGACGAAAATGTCTGCCTGTCATCTTTACATACACTACCTTTCAAAAGTTTAGGGTCACTTAGAAATGTCCTTGTATTTGAAAGAAAAGCTATTTTTTTTGTCCATTTAAAATAACATCAAATTGGTCAGAAATACAGTGTAGATATTGTTAATTTTTGTTAATTTTACTATGGTAGCTGATTTTTAATGGAGTATCTACATTGGCGTACAGAGGTCCATTATAAGAAACCATCACTCCGGTGTTCTAATGGCACGTTGTGTTAGCTAATCCAAGTTTATTATTTTAAAAGGCTAATTGATCATTAAAAAAACCTTTTGCAATTATGTTAGCACAGCTGAAAACCGTTGTCCTGATTAAAGAAGCAATACAACTGGCCTTCTTTAGACTAGTTGAGTATCTGGAGCATCAGTATTTGTGGTTTCGATTACAGGCTTAAAATGGCCAGAAACAAATAACTTTCTTCTGAAACTCGTCAGTCTATTCTTGTTCTGAGAAATGAAGGCTATTCCATGCGAGAAATTGCCAAGAAACTGAAGATCTCGTACAACGCTGTGTACTACTCCCTTCACAGAACAGCACAAACTGGCTCTAACCAGAATAGAAAGAGGAGTGGGAGGCCCCGGTGCACCACTGAGCAAGAGGACAAGTACATGAGTGTCTAGTTTGAGAAACAGACGCCTCACAAGTCCTCAACTGGCAGCTTCTTTAAATAGTACCCGCAAAACACCAGTCTCAACATCAACAGTGAAGAGGCGATTCCGGAATGCTGATCTTCTAGGCAGAGTAGCAAAGAAAAATCCATATCTCAGACTGACCAATAAAAATAAAATATTAAGATGTGCAAAATAACACACACTGGACAGAGGAACTCTGCTTAGAAGGCAGCATCCCGGATTCGCCTCTTCACTGTTGACGTTGTCTAAAGTTTGTCAACTAGTCTAAAGAAGGCCAGTTTTATTTCTCCTTTAATGAGGACAACAGTTTTCAGCTGTGCTAACATGTTTACAAAAGGGTTTTCTAATGATCAGTTAGACTTTTAAAATGATAAACTTGGATTAGCTAACACAACATGCCATTGGAACACAGGAGTGATGGTTGCTGATAATGGGCCTCTGTACGCCTATGCAGATATTCCATAAAAAAATCTGCCGTTTCCAGCTGCAGTAGTCATTTATAACATTAACAATGTCTACACTGTATTTCTGATCAATTTGATGTTATGTTAATGGACAAAAAAAAGTGGTTTTCTTTTAAAACAAGGACATTTCTAAGTGACCCCAAACTTTTGAACTGTACTGTAGGTGTTTACATAAGATTTTGTCTGCAAGACTGATGTGAAGCACAGGCAGGGAGATAGGTGGTAAAGCAGTGTTACTACCATGGGAAATGAGCTGATGTTGAAGTAAATAGAGGTGTGAACAATGCAAGGGTCTGTTAGGGATTCAGTTGTATTGCCTGACAGCTGTTTGGATTGGTAGGTATTCTAGAATCCTGTTTGGAGGATACTGGATTTCCTGCTTATCCTTTCAGTCTTGTTAAATTTTTGTCAGAGCTATGTTAACTGGTAGATTACTGTGTCAGTGCTACATGTCTTACCCTCTAAATAGACTGTCTCTCCTCCCTCCCTTTCACAGGTTATTCCCCCATATGTCCCCCATGTGACAATGAAATGAAAACAGACATCATTCTAGAGCACATGTGTGCCAGCGAGTTTGGTAAGCTTCTCCTAACCCTAACACTACCATTTACATACCGATGATACACATGCACACACAGGTTTTGTCATGACATGTTTTCCTATGGGCAACCATACCTGTGGATCATGTTTGCCAACACCACAGGATAGTAGCCTATACACCTGGAACCACATACAGTAGGCTACAGCAGTATGTTTATCCTTACAGCTCTGGAATATATGCCCCAGACAGACCTAATGATCCCTTCCTCCCACCCACCTTATGTCGACAAAGTACATAGTAAAATATTTACATATCAAGCTTAGAGAAGTTAAAGTGACACTCTTGTCACTAGGTTTGCTTACTTACATGCATTCCCGACTCTTGCCATTCTGGTTACAGTAATGAGCTTGGAGCTTTATTCCAGCTATAGATGATGGCCCATAGCACCGCACAGTCATCTCTTTGTATGATCTTAAAAGTGAGGTCTTTAGTGGGGTTAACCAGTCTATTGGAAATAGAAGGGTTCTGAAAGAAAAGCCAGTTAATGTAGATTAACTGTAAGAAAAACAGAAAAGGGGATCAGTTCGGCATTAAGTATCATAGAGGCTCATGGATTTAGTTCCAGCTGACTGTACAAGGTGAAGAAAGAAAACAAAACCACCACCTTCTACTACTCTATAGCATAAAAATGCTTTACTAGCCTAGCGATGAACGAGCATAAACATGCTTTACTAGCCTAGCGATGAACGAGCATTAACATGCTTTACTAGCATAGTGATAAATGAGCATAAACTTGTTTTACTAGCATAGTGATGAATGAGCATAAACATGTTTTACTAGCCTAGCGATGAACGAGCATAAACATGCTTTACTAGCATAGTGATGAATGAGCATAAACATGCTTCACTAGCATAGTGATGAATGAGCTTAAACATGCTTTACTAGCAATAGTGATGAATGACATAAACATGCTTCATAGCATATGTGATGAATGAGCTTAAAACATGCTTTACTAGCATAGTATGAATGAGCATAAACATGCTTTACTAGCATAGTGATGAATGAGCATAAACATGCTTTACTAGCATAGTGGATGAATGAGCATAAACATGCTTTACTAGCATAGTGATGAATGAGCATAAACATGCTTTACTAGCATAGTGATGAATGATCATAAACATGCTTTACGTTTCAAAGGTCCAAGCATATTTTCATCAAAGAAAAGTTTAATTTTCAAGAAGATTTGCTCAATTTCATGCTTGTTAGATGGATGGGACATTGTTTAAAACAAACTTTCATTACGGAGAAATTATGTGGCTTTGACCAACATTTCACAGAGCCTACTCTCAGACAGTGCTCAGGGTAGTTGTTCTGTCTGAGTATTTTATTTATTTCACCTTTATTTAACCAGGTAGGCCAGTTGAGAACAAAGTTCTCATTTACAACTGCGACCTGGCAAAGATAAAGCAAAGCAGAGCGACACAAAACAACACAAGTTTTACACATGGAATAACAAACGTACAGTCAATAACACAATAGAAAAGTCTATATACAGTGTGTGCAAATGAGGTAAGATTAGGGTGGTAAGGCAATAAATAGGCTATATGGCGAAATAATTACAATTTAGCAATTAAACACTGGAGTGACAGATGTGCAGAAGATGAATGTGCAAGTAGAGATACTGGGGTCAAAGGAGCAAAAACATAAATAACAATATGGGGATAAGGTAGTTGGGCTATGTACAGGTGCAATGATCTTGTAAGCTGCTCTGACAGCTGATGCTTAAAGTTAGTGAGGGAGATATGAGTCTCCAGCTTCAGTGATTTTTGCATTTCGTTCCAGTCATTGGCAGCAGAGAACTTGAAGGAAAGGCGGCTAAAGGAGGAATTGGCTTTGGGGGTGACCAGTGAAATATACCTGCTGGAGCACGTGCTACGGGTGGGTGCTGCTATGGTGACCAGTGAGCTGAGATAAGGTGGGCTTTACCTAGGAAATACTTATAGATGACCTGGAGCCAGTGGGTTTGGTGACGAATATGAAGCAAGGGCCAGCCAACGAGAGCATACAAGTCGCAGTGGTGGGTAGTATATTGGGTTTTGGTGACGAAACGGATGGCACTGTGATAGACTGCATCCAATTTGCTGAGTGGAGTGTTGGAGGCTATTTTGTAAATGACATCGCCGAAGTCAAGGATTGGTAGGATAGTCAGTTTTACGAGGGTATGTTTGGCAGCATGAGTGAAGGATGCTTTGTTGCGAAATAGGAAGCCGATTCTAGATTTAAGTGAATTGAAAAGATTGACAATTTGTATACTTCTGGGATCATTCCTTCAGATGTAACAGATTGACGCGCAACTGACCATCAAGTAAACTGATGTGAAAGATTTCTTGAGAAAGTATAGTTAAACTTGTTTTCTTGCTCATACAACTGATGCTTAATTCATAGCTTTACATATGTATTACCACGGTTATGACTTGCCTAGTTAAATAAAGGTTAAATAAAAACATTTAAAGGCTAATATTCTGTAACTATTGAACTTTGGGGCCCTAAAGTCTTTATTTGGCAGATATTTAAAGCTGTAAATCGGTATGTTTGTTTTGCTGTCTGGCATTCTGGAGGTGTCAGTAGGGTTGTGCTTTAAAGCTTAATTCCTATTGGTCCATATCACAGACCGTCTGATGTCACATGGGACTGATGTCACATGTCTTTATGCCATTCTATCCACAGGGTGTCAATGCAGAGTAGCAACAGCTGTTGGAATGTTTTGTTTTTGAATGCAATTAAAATGCATTGATAGTTTCTCGCATGCAGGGACACTGTAAATTCAACCCACCTTGAGACATTGATTGTGTGCAGTGAGAATGTGCACAAGTTTACAGAATGCTGTGCCTTATTTTTTATTGCTTGTAGCTGGCCTCTCACATTTTTAATGGTTTCCAAATCAATTCCAAGCAGCAGACGTTGGGAAGACAGACTTTGTGCATTAAAAACAAGTTTTATTTCAGAGTGGTTCTCAGGAACAGCTAATACAAAGTTAGGTCTTTTAAATGAAGTGGCCCATTGTTACACTGTAATGATGGGCCTCCCTTTTCTGTCCTCAGAAACCGTCCCTGGTTTGCCAAGAGAGAGTGGCACATTATTGGTCTGTTTCATCTATGATTAAGATAGATGTTGTTTTGATTTCTTGTCATAATCTCTTTAACGCTTGATGCCTGAGCTTATCCAGGCAGACTGAGCATGGCCGCTGACAATGGCGGTTAAATGAGACTGTTATTGCAGCCATGAGACCTAATCACAGCAGGAGTGGCCCACAAAGGGAGAGTCCCAACTCCCATGAGAAAAAACAGGGCTTATGTCCCAAATGGCTCACTATTCCCTATAAAGTGCACTACTTTTGACCAGGGCACAAAAGGCTCTGTTAAAAAGTAGTGCACTATGTAGGTAATAGGGTGCCATTTGGGACACTGTCAGGAGCTGATGAGCTGATCTTCTTGCAGTGTGGCAATGCCATGGGCTATATGGTGGTTAGTTTCCTTTGCTTTGCTCTACCGGTTGGGCAACATGTAAACAAGCAATGTTTATGCTCCCTAGAGATGTTCTAATTGACTAAAGAAAAGAGAAAGCAGGCTTCTAAGATGGCTGCCACAGGTTAATCAATAATGTAAGCAGTAACCTAGGGTTTAGCTTGATTAAACTTCTGGAGGGACAAACATTAGGTCATGTTTTTTTAAAGCATTAACATTGTGCAGATTTAGATGATTTTCATTATAATTTGTCTGACGTGATGTTCCTCCGAACTGGCTTGAGCCCTTCTTACTTTGCCCTAAAACTGATGCAAGGATGGGCTTGACTCGAAAACAACTATTATATKGTGTGAAAGATCTGTCATTCATTTTTGTCAGAAGAGGGAGATATGAGTAAAATGTGGAAGCAATTATGACATAATTTGATCTGTTTTGACGTCAACAAAGCATCTGGTCATGTCAGTCGTAACTTGTGAGCTAATCTATTACTACGCTTTCATCAAGCCACTTTTGGTCAGACCAAAATGGATCAGAGGGAGGGATAGTTTATAATAGACACAGATTGATCATTTAAGTGCACTACTCTAGACTTTCACTATGAAATATCCTGCCTGCCTGGCAAGCAAGGGATGCTGAATGTATCACTTTTTATCACTACTTTTCACATAAAGGGTACTTGTATATACACATATATTTACATGTACTGTAGAGACAACAGCGTAACCTTAGGMCTGGTATAGGTACATTTTGACTAACTTCAGACTGTGTAGTTGATATGTTACCTCAGTCAAGGCAGCAAGCTGGAGGAATCTGAGACTTACATCGAGGTCAGTTTTATTAATCTGCATGGACTAATCATGTCAAAAAAATGCCTCCGCTGGCACAGAATGAGCATTTTTGCTCACTGAAGCACTCAGTTCCTGGAAACATCTCATTGCAAAAGGTCTGTTCTCATTTAACATGAAAGTTAAGTGTGAACGAGAGGCTTATTAATATTGTGTGCCATTGTTTGAAGTCATGAATAATTGCCTCCTTCCAATCTCACAATCAGTTTTGACATTCTCAGGAGAGTTTATCTTGATGAAGTTGGAGTATTTTGGGATGAGGCAAGAGTTGTTTTATGCTTTGTGGTTGGATACAAGACAATCTGGCAGAGGAAGAATACTTGTGTTTAAAAAAGTCATGGAGGAATAGATAAAAAAATAAAAATATATATATATAAGTAGAAGGGGATGTTTCTTGAAGGTCTGTGTGACCATGCTGTATGTACTATAATATATGCCATTTAGCAGTGACCTGAGTAGTAACCGCAGTTTGTCTGAGTAACTGAACTTCATTTTCAACTCCAACTGAAGAGTGAAGATGCAAAGACAAACAACAAAATCAACAGTTCAGTTAACCAAATGTTACGTGTTGGTGACCATGATCAATGAGGGATCAGGAAATGAGGAAATAACAATCTAGCTAGTTAAACCCCTCCCAGTCCCTGGCCCCTCAGAGATCATGATTCATTTGTTTATTTTTATTGTATGTATGTGTGTATATATATTTTCCTTTATTATTTTCCCCTAACCCTACCACCCCTTCCCCAATTAGAGTAAACTAATGGACGACAACAACACTTAGGCTTCTACTTCCAGCTTATACTTACTATATACATTTTATAGACACAGTATATTTTACAATAGTTATATTTTGTTTGTTTTTAGTCCCATCCTTCAGCTACCTTCAACCCCTCCGATCTATCTCTGAAGACCATCCAGTTTTGATTTCTATTTGACATATATTTTTCAACTGTGCTGTTTCACAAAAGTTATGAACCTACAGTGCATTCGGAAAGCATTCAGACCCCTTGATTCTTTCCACATTTTGCTAGGTTACAGCCTTATTCTGAAATAGATTAAAGTGTTTTTTCCCCTCATCAATGTACACACAATACCCCATAATGACAAAGCAAAAACGTTTTTTTATACATTTCTGCATATGTATAAAAAACTGAAAGCACATTTTACATAAGTACTCAGACCCTTTACTTAGTACTTTATTAAAGCACCTTTGGCAGTGATTACAACCTCGAGTCTTCGTGGGAATGACGCTACAAGCTTGCCACACCTGTATTTGGGGAGTTTCTCCCATTCTTCTCTGCAGATCCTCTCAAGCGCTGTCAGGTTGGATGGGGAGCGTCGCTGCACAGCTATTTTCAGGTCTCTCCAGAGATATTTGGTCGGGTTTAAGTCYGGGCTCTGGCTGGGCCACTCAAGGACATTCAGAGACTTGTCCCGAAGTCACTCTTGCATTGTCTTGGCTGTGTGCTAAGGGTTGTTGTCCTGTTGAAGGTGAACCTTTGCCCCAGTCTGAGGTCCTGAGCGCTCTGGAGCAGGTTTTCATCAAGGATCTCTCTGTACTTTGCTCCGTTCATCTTTCCCTTGATCGTGACTAGTCTCCCAGTCCCTGCCACCGAAAAACATCCCCACGACATGATGCTGCCACCACCATGCTTCACCGTAGGGATGGTGCCAGGTTTCCTCCAGACGTGATGCTTGGCATTCAGGCCATAGAGTTCAATCTTGGTTTCATCAGACCATAGAATCATGCTTCTCATGTTCTGAGAGTCCTTTAGGGGCCTTTTGGCAAACTCCAAGCAGGCTGTCGTGCCTTTTACTGAGGAGTGGCTTCCGTCTGGCCACTTTACCGTAAAGGCCTGATTGGTGGAGTGCTGCAGAGAGGGTTGTCCTTCTGGAAGGTTCTCCCATCTCCACAGAGGAACTCTGGAGTTCTGTCAGAGTGACCCTCGGGTCTTTGTCACCTCCATGACCAAGGCCCTTCTCCCTTGATTGCTCAGTTTGGCCGAGCTGCCAACTCTAGAAAGAGTCTCGGTGGTTCCAAACTTTTTCCATTTAAGAATGATGGAGGCCACTGTGTTCTTGGGGATCTTCAATGCTGCAGACATTTTTTTGGTACCCTTCCCCATATCAGTTTCTCGACACAATCCTGCCTCGGCGCTCTAGGGACAATTCCTTCGACCTCATGGCTTGGTTTTTGCTCTGACATGCACTGTCAACTGTAGCACCTTATATAGACAGGAGTGTGCCTTTCTAAATGATGTCCAATCAATTGAATTTACCACAGGTGGACTCCAATCAAGTTGTAAAAACATCTCAAGGATGATCAATGGAGACAGGATACACCTGAGCTCAATTTAGAGTCTCATAGCAAAGGGTCTGAATACTCATCTAAATAAGGTATTTCAGTTAAAAAATATATATATATTTGCAAACATTTATAAAAACCTATTTTTCACTGCCATTATGGGGTATTGTGTGTGGATTGATTAAAAACTTTTTTTCATCAATTTTAGAATAAGGCTGTAACATAAGAAAATGCACTGGATATACATTTTACGGACACAGTATATTTTACATGAGTTATCTTGTCATTTTTAGTCCCACCATTCAGCTCCACATAACCCCTCCCATCTATCTCTGAACACCAACCAGTTTTGATTTAATGAATCTGTTTCTTAACATTTTACATTTTTTTACATTTTAAGTCATTTAGCAGACGCTCTTATCCAGAGCGACTTACAAATTGGAAAGTTCATACATATTCATCCTGGTCCCCCCGTGGGGAATGAACCCACAACCCTGGCGTTGCAAGCGCCATGCTCTACCAACTGAGCTACACGGGACCGAGCAATTAACAGAGCAATTGGTGCTTTCTGACCTGCTGATGGTTTTATGGTACATCCAACTCAACACTTTTTCCCCACTGTGATTTATCTCCATACTTAAGCTGTTATTACTGCAGCTCTTTGTTACAGTGTCAGAACACTTCAATTCAAACCCACCCTGCTCTACTTCAGACAGATTACTTTCTCTCTGGTGGTATAGGCAATTGCACCATCCATCCCTCCCCATTCTAATGTGTTAAATAAAAGTGCAGCAGCCCTGGCCCTGCTATAAACTGATTACATAGGTTGCTTCCCAAATGGCACCCTGTTCCCTATATAGTGCACTACTTTTTACCAGGCTTCTATGTAGGGAATAGGTTGCCATTTGGGACGCAGACATTGGGTCATGGGGGCAGACAGGTTCCATGGTTGTGAATGGGCCAGAGCGATGTTATTCCATGGTTGTTTTCCTGCTGGGTTTATGACACCATCTGAGCTGGCTGAAAGCCTGTCTTGCTTTTTAAACCAGGAGAGGAAAACATGTTGAGATTCGGAGACAAAGGTTGCTGCCTAGATGTCCACAAAATGTACAGCATTGCCGATTGATGGAGAGAGTTTGAGTGCTCTGAATTTGTCCAAACCTGAGACCTCTGACAGATGGAGATGTTGAATATATAATGACAGTTGAAGCTTGCTGTTTTTGCATTATTTCCTATTTTCGCTCTGGTAACGYTGAAAGGAAAATTGTGAAATTATTATAACTCTAGTGTCAGATGATAGTTTTCCAAAACACATGCCCAGAATGTGTTAGATTAACTTTGTTCTGAAGTGTCTGTGCTATATCTGAGAGATTTAAGATCAATAAGTTATTTTTCCCCCCACATATATTTAACCCCTTATGTCTGGCACTAAACGTCTCGATATACAGTGTACTTCTATAMATTTTTTCAACTGGTACTGGGGGACCTTCAAACGTGTCTTGTGAGGCCCGTGGGCAACACAACCGACATGTACATGTGGTCCCGTGTGGCTCAGTTGGTAGAGCATGGCGCTTGCAACGCCAGGGTTGTGGGTTCATTCCCCACGGGGGGACCAGGATGAATATGTATGAACTTTCCAATTTGTAAGTCGCTCTGGATAAGAGCGTCTGCTAAATGACTTAATGTAATGTAATGTAATGTAATGTAATGTACATGTTCGTGAGTCTCACCTTTCATATTAGTGTGTAGCCCGAACTGTTTGAACGCTACAGACAGAAGTTGTCAAATTGGCTGTACTGACTTCAGATGAGTCCCAAGACGCTTGTRGGGGTCGTAGAGCAAAACGGAGAACACCATCATGTTYGTGAGAGTCATCTTTCCATAATAGTTTGTAGGCCTAACCGTTCAGATGCTACAGACAATTTTGTGAGAACACCGATTTTCGGGATGTATCATGGTCTGACAAGCACCACTCTATCTCTGTCACCTTTCACCGTATCCTCCCCTTCCTCTACACTGATTGAAGTGGATTTATCAAGTGACATCAATAAGGGATCATAGTCTGACCAGGTGAATCTAGGTGAAGACTATGTCATGGAAAGAGCAGGTGTTCTTAGTGTTTTGTACACTTTAGAAAAACTAAAAACTGCTATGAGCCCGTACAAACACATTGAATAACATTCACTACATGGAACAACAGATAGTCCTCCCCCAGATGCGGAAGTGCGACATCGGTGGATGCGGTGGATTGAGACACATCCAATGCAAGAAAACATATCTCTAGCTTAAACTGACAGATTTTTATGAGGCCTCGGAAATTGACTCTTAAAGTTTAGCTAGCAATTATAAAGCTAGTTCTTTTATAGAAACCAACTGCAGTCCACTTAGCTAGCTAAGGTGAACTTAACGCCGACTGATGGTGGAAATTAACGTTGGCTAGCATTCCCTCAGCAGTTTCAATCTAGTGAACTAGTTAAGTGCATTTTCTCAACTTCATCTATCAGATGGATAGTTGGCAAATATATTTGTCTTCCCTCACATCTAAAGCTGCCTGATACAGCTGGCCAGTTGATGGTGAAGTAGGATGAATGATAGAGGTAGCTAGCTGAAATGGCAATGGCTAGCCAGGAGTTTGTCTGAAATGTGGACTTACCAGTGAACAACAGTGTGAACCTCGTCCACTGCCAGGCCTATCAACCGCTTGCTGAACCCGGTTGTTAAATAACTTTCCTCCATACATCACTTAATATATTAAACTTTTGCCATAGCCGGTTGGCAAGCATTCTAAAACATACCCTTTGTCAGTCGAAATGTTTAAGCACGACTGTTACAGTGGATAAGATTGGAAATAGCTGTGTTGAAAACATCCTCACTCACTACTTCCATGTTTACTGCTTCGCACGTGTCCACACGGATCAAAAACACGGGTGAAAATAGCAGAAGGGACGGATTTGGCCGAGAGTTTCCTTTTGCGAGGGAGGAGACTTCGCTTCCTTCCTTCACACAACAGAAATCACAATTGTGAGTGTCATTCCCCCCAGAAGTTAAATGCAAAGTGACAACTTTTGCAATAATTTTACTTCTGGGCAACCGAGATTACCACTAATATCACGTTTTTCAAAACCATAAATAATTTAAAACTGCTTTGATTTAAATAGTAAAGTAAACATTTTTAAACTTTTACTACTACCACAAAAATACTTTTAAAGAGTTAAAGAAAGTCCCATCAATTGTATTTAATTTACAATTATAATTTAGTCATTATTATTATTCTTGAGCATGCTACTCCTCTTACACTGTTTAAGATAGAAACACTGTTCAAACTTTCAAACGTGCAGACTGGTCTCACTTGAGTTGTTTGTATACAACTTCTGATATATTTTATGCTTTTTAAAGCTAAGACACACTGGAAGGATTGTCAAACGTTTGCCTGACAGTGCTTAGCACCTCTGAACAGAGTGTCAGCAGTTAATCTCTTTTGTGTTCACTCAGCCACTCAGGGTTGTTAAATTACTCCAAACCAGATGGTGGCAGTAGCGTTGTTTGGCAAGTGTTACTTATGGTCTAGATTCAAAGCTACATATTCATTCGCTAGCATAACATAGCTAGCTTGCAAAGGTCACTGCACTAACTCGGTAACTAACACAGGCAGATGTTTCATGGAAGCTAGCTAATACGTTGTAATTTAGTTATAATGTCAATATTAGCTACAGTGGTTAGCTAGCTTGGAGGAAGTATTTAGTGTTGTGTGCATTGTGTCTGTGCACTTGGCTAGAAAATGCAATTTTTTTAATACATTTTTTTGTTTGCTTTTCCACGTACAATCGGTAGGTTCTTCACTACCGAGTCGGCACGGAGCAGGTACCGCTTTTTTTCTTGCAAGAGAAGGAACGGCCTCCCACTGTGATAGGTATCTATCGGCAGTCTATTGGCAGTGAGATGCTCGGTGTGTTTCATGCTTTAGCTATTCAAGTCTTTATAGAGAACCATGTTGCATTTTAAGTAGGGGCCTATTTAGTTCAGATATAGTAGCCTATATTTCTTGTACCAGTCTTTACCCCTACCTGTTAGCTACACTGATAATGCAATTTATTTTAGTTACATGTAAGCCTATGAATATATATTTTTTTAATCAGATATTCAAAGACAGATCAGTCAGAACTAAAATCTCAAGCAGCAGTCATTTTACCAAGTGCAGGTACACATTTCTGTATTAATAGATCACAAGGTGGTCACTAATCTGGTCATCACAGCAACCTACCAAATGTTTTCCTTATATTATCGTGTATCACGTTCACCTTCACTCGTGTAGTAGTCTACTTTACTACCACGCAGTAGCCTACATTACATTTGCGTGGGGAGATGAAGAGGTTGGCCTATACCATAATGGCTGTGTCTGCATCTCAAAATTCATTTTATGCTCGCTTCGAGGCAAGCAACACTGCATGCATGAGAGCCGTTCTGGACGGCTGTGTGATCAAGCTATCGGTAGCCGATGTGAGCAAGACTTTTAAACAGGTCAACATTCACAAAGCCGCAGGGCCAGACGAATTACCAGGACGTGTACTCAGAGCATGCGCTGACCAACTGGCAAGTGTCTTCACTGACATTTTCAACCTCTCCCTGACCGAGTCTGAATATCTACATGTTTCAAGCAGACCACCTTAGTCCCTGTGCCTAAGGAAGCGAAGGTAACCTGCCCAAATGATTACTGTCCCGTAGCACTCATGTCGGTAGCCATGAAGTGCTTTGAAAGGCTGGTCATCATCCCGGAAACCCTCGACCCACTCCAATTCACATTCCACCCCAACAGATCCACAGATGACACAATCTCAATCATGCTACTGGATAAAAGGAACACCTTTGTGAGAATGCTGTTCATTGACTACAGCTCAGCGTTCAACACCATAGTGCCCACAAAGCTCATCACTAAGCTAAGGACTTCTGGGACTAAACACCTCCCTCTGCAACTGGATCCTGGACTTTATGACGGGCCGCACCCAGGTGGTWAGGGTAGGTTACAACACATCCGCCACGCTGATCCTCAACACTGGGGCCCCTCGGGTGCATGCTTAGTCCCCTCCTGTACTCCCAGTTCACCGAGAACTGTGTGGCCAAACACGACTCCAACACCATCAAGTTTCCTGATGACACAACAGTGGTAGGCCCGATCATCGACAACGATGAGACAGCCTATAGGGAGGAGGTCAGAGACCTGGCAGTGTGGTGCCAGGACAACAACCTCTCCCTCAATGTAGGCAAGACAAAGGAGCTGATCGTGGACTACAGGAAAAAGCGGGCCGAACAGGCCCCCATTAACCTCTCTGGGATCGTTCGGGACGCTAGCGTCCCACCTCGCCAACAGCCAGTGAAATTGCAGGGCGCCAAATTCAAACAACAGAAATCTCATAATTGAAATTCCTCAAACAGACAAGTATTTTACACCATTTTAAAGATACCCTTCTCGTTAATCCAACCACAGTGTACGATTTCAAAAAGGCTTTACGGCTAAAGCACAACATATCATTATGTTAGGACAGCGCCTAGTCACAGAAAGCATTCAGCCATTTTCCAACCAAAGAGAGGTCACAAAAAGCAGAAATATAGATAAAATGAATCACTAACCTTTGAACGATCTTCATCAGATGACACTCCCAGGACTCAATGTTACACAATACATGTATGTTTTGTTCGATGAAGTTCATATTTATATCCAAAAACCTCAGTTTACATTGGCGCCATGTTCAGAAATGCCTCCAAAACATCCGGAGAAATTGCAGAGAGCCACATCAAATAACAGAAATACTCATCATAAACTTTGATGAAAGATACATGTTTTACATAGAATTAAAGATAAACTTGTTCTTAAGCAAGTCATACAGTTACCCGCCAAATTGTGGAGTCAACAAAAGTCAGAAATAGCATTATAAATCTTCACTTACCTTTGCTGATCTTCGTTGGAATGCACTCCCAGGACTCCCACTTCCACAATAAATGTTTGTTTTGTTTGATTACGTCCATATTTATGTCCAAATACCTCAGTTTTGTCCGCACGTTTAGTTCACTATTCCAAAGGCACAATGCGCGAGCGCAAAATCCAGACGAAAGGTCAAAAGAGTTCCATTACAGTTTGTAGAAACATGTCAAACGATGTTTACAATCAATCCTTAGGGTCTTTTATAATAAATCTTCAATAATATTCCAACCGGACAATAGCGTATTCATTACAGAGGAAAAAGAAGGAACGGCATGCCCACGTGACCGCGCAGTAAACAACTCATTGGTCTCAGCCTAGTCTACTTGTTGAAACAGCTCTTATTCAACCCCCTTCCACAATAGAAGTCTCAAACAACTTTCTAAAGACTGTTGACATCTGCTGGAAGCCTTGGATAGTGCAATCTGGTCCCATAGACACGGCATATTGGATAGGCAATCACTTAAATGAAACTACAAACCTCAGATTTCCCACTTCCTGGTTGGATTTGTCTCAGGTTTTCGCCTTTAACAGTTTTGGAAACTTTAGAGTGTTTTTTATCCAAATCTACTACTTTATATGCATATCACAGCTTCTGGGCCTGGGTAACAAGCAGTTTACTCTGGGCACCTTATTCATCGAAGCTACTCAATACTGCCCCCCTTTCCCAAAGAAGTTTTAACATCGACGGGGCTGTAGTGGAGCGGGTCGAGAGTTTCAAGGTTCTTGGTGTTCACATCACCAACAAACTAACATGATCCAAACACACCAAGACAGTCGTGAAGAGGGCACGAAAGCACCTTTTCCCCCTCAGGAGACTGAAAATATCCTCAAAAAGTTCTACAGCTGCACCATCGAGAGCATCCTGACCGGTTACATCACCGCCTGGTATGGCAACTGCTTGGCCTCCAACCGCAAGGCACTACAGAGGGTAGTGCTCACAGCCCAGTACATCACTGGGACCAAGCTTCCTTACAATCCATAACCTATATAATAGGAGGTGTCAGAGGAAGGCCCARAAAATTGTCAAAGACTCCCGAGTCATACACTGTTCTCTCTGCTACCGCACAGCAAGCTGTACCGGAGCGACAAGTCTAGGACCAAAAGGATCCTTAACAGCTTCTACCCCCAAGCCATAAGACTGCTGAACAATTCATCAAATGGCCACCCGGACTATTTACATTGACACCACCCCCCCCCCTTTGTTTCTACACTGCTGCTACTCGCTGTTTATTATCTACCTACATGTTCAAAATAACTCAACTAACCTGTTCCCCCGCACATTGACTCGGTACCGATACCCCCTGTATATACCCTCGTTATTGTTATTTTGTATTGTATTACTTTCTATTTTTACTTTAGTTTATTTAGTAAATATTTTCATAACTCTTTCTTGAACTGCATTGTTGGTTAAGGGCTTGTAGGTAAGCATTTCACGGTAAGGTCTACTACACCTGTTGTATTCAGAGCATGTGACAAATACAATTTGATTTGAAATGACACCCTATTCCCTATATTGTAAACTACTTTTGACTTGGGCCCTGGTCAAGAGTAGTGCAATATGTAGGGAATAGGGTGTCATTTGGGACTCATCCATGGAGGCTGAGAATTGGACCACCATGGGGTTGACTCGTGTACCATTTCAAGAGGCGAGGTGGAGGAACCAAGGAGATTAGGAGGTTAAATTGAGTTTAGTGAAAGATCAGACTGATTTAAGACAATTCAGAGGCTGGTGTAAGATTTGGAGAGATATAAGTGAATAAAAACAGATTTATTATTCAGACATTTGGTGGGTTTAAAATTGTGGCAATACTTGGCCTTATAATCAAGGGACAATGAGAGTCAGAGTTATAATGTACTGTAGCATCAAAGGTTCCACTTTCTTTCAGTAACCAATCAGTGGTGGTATTGAAGTAGTAGTAGTGGTATAGACGGGTGGCAGTGGAGGCTGCTGAGGGGAGGACCGCTCATAATAATGGCTGGAATGAAGTGTAATGGCTGGAATGGAGTGAATGGTATCAAACACAACCATGCATTTGATTCCATTTACTCCATTCCGACCATTATTATGAGCCATCCTCCCCTCAGCAGCCTCCACTGACGGGTGGGTTGTTTGCCAATTAGCGGATTTTAGCCATATTGTGACCGTTCAGAATCCTAACAACACACAGCCTTCAGCCTCCAAGATGTGTGCGCATCATTTTTGTTGCCATCCCACCCATCCATTGAACTTACAGGTACGGTATGGTTGCAAAATGGTAACTTTCCCAACATGTCCAGGTCTTCCAGAAAGCCTGGTTGGAAGATTCCCGGAACCAGAAGAGAAAAGGAAGTCCGGAATCCTCCAACCAGGATTTGTGGAAAACCCTAGGAATTTGGGGGAAGTTACCAGATTTTCCAACTCTAGGTGGTGCATTTCACAAATAGATCATTAATCTCACTCAATATATTTGCAGTCTAGCTCACTGAGGTACAGGGCCACTTCCCTAAAAGCCTATGAGACAGAGAGAGGAGGTACTCAAGGGGGGAAAAACAAGTCCTGTTACAGCTGGAGGGGCACAGGGTAGACAGGAAGTAATTTGAACATTCCTGTCCATGGAAAAGGACAGCAAATGTAAACTGATCAGTTTCCCATAGAGATGAATACGTCTGGATGCTGTCTCTTAGTCATCATATCCATGAAACACATAAATACTTTTCATATCATAACTACCCCCATGTCACGTCCTGACCATAGAAAGCCTATATGTTCTATGGTAGAGTAGGTCACGGCGTGACTAGGGGTTTTAGTCTAGTTTATTATTTCTATGTGGGGTTCTAGGTTTAATTTTCTATGTTGGGGTTTGTGTATGATTCCCAATTAGAGGGAGCTGATAATCTTTGTCTCTAATTGGAGATCATACTTAAGTTGCATTTTTCCACCTGTGGGTTATGGGATATTGTTTGAATGCATTTGTATTGAGTAGTGCACGTTGCACCTCTGTAGTCACAGTTTGTTGTTTATTGTTTTGCTAAGTTTCACTTTATAATAAATTATATGGAACTCTACATTCGCTGCGCCTTGGTCCATCTCTACAAATGAACGTGACAGAATATCCCATCAAAACAGGACCAAGCAACATGTCCAGGAGGAGAAGATATTCTGGACTTGGGAAGAGAAATGGCAGGAGACGAAAGCCTTCTATGGAAGAAGACGCAAGCGGTGAAGGAAGGACAGCGACGACAGGGTTCGTGGCCACAACACAAGCCCAAGAAGCAACCTCAAAATATTTTTGGGGGGGCCACAGGGGGTGGTCGGCGAAGTTGAGGGGTGAGTCAGAAACCAAGGAGGAATATTGGGATAGATTGAGCGAGGAGTGGTTGGTAAAGTTAAGGTAAGTCCTGTGCCGGTTCTACGCACCGTGTCTCCAGTGCGCACCGTGTCTCCACAGCCTCCACTTTCCCTGAAGTGCGTGTCCCCAGTCCAGAGCGTCCTGTTTCCTCTCCCCGCACTCGCTCTGAAGTGCGTGTCACCAGCCCGGTACCACCAGTGCCGGCCCCATGCACCAGGCTTCCGGCGACGGTTCCCAGTCCGGGGCTTCCGGCGACGGTTCCCGGTCCGGGGCTTCCGGTCCGGAGACTCCGGCGACGGTTCCCGGTCCGGAGACTCCGGCGACGGTCCCCGGTCCGGAGACTCCGGCGACGGTTCCCGGTCCGGAGACTCCGGCGACGGTTCCCGGTCCGGAGACTCCGGCGACGGCTCCATGGCCGGAGACTTCCCCTGTGCCAATGCCCAGTCTAAGCATGGCGTCCAGATCAGCTCCAAGGCCAGAGTATTCTTCTGCGTTGGTGCCCAGTCCAGGCACAGCATCCAGTCTCGCTCCATGGCGGGAGCCTTCCCCTGCGCCGATGTCCAGTCCAAACACGGCATCCAGTCCCGCTCCATGGCAGGAGTCTTCCTCTGCGCCGATGTCCAGTCCGAACACGGCGTCCAGTCCCGCTCCATGGCAGGAGTCTTCTTCTGCACCTAGGTCCAGTCCAGGCACAGTGTTCAGCCTGGGTCCATGGCTGGATCCGCAGGATGAGCGGGTACTTCGTCCCGCACCAGAGACGACACTAGACACCCCCCCTAAACCTCCCTTTTTGTTTCAGGTTTTGCAGTCGGAGTCCGCACCTTTGGGGGGGTACTGTCACGTCCTGACCATAGCAAGCCTATATTTTCTATGGTAGAGTAGGTCAGGGCTTGACTAGGGGTTTTAGTCTAGTTTATTATTTCTATGTGGGTTTCTAGGTTCAATTTTCTATGTTGGGGTTTGTGTATGATTCCCAATTAGAGGCAGCTGGTAATCGTTGTCTCGAATTGTAGAGATGGTCCATCTCTACAAACGAACGTGACACCCCAAGACCTTGCAGGGTGAGGTTGATATAGAATAGCCATACCTCTGGCAATGTCACCCTATTACCTTTATAGTGCACTACTTTTGACCAGGACCTATAAGGCTTAGATTAAAAGTAGTGCCATATATAGGGAATAGGGTTCCATTTGAGATGCAGATGCAGTCACTGTGTAATCCCTCTTATCTTTCCTTAATGGTCCTGGGCATCTGGGGCCTAGCTATCTAACCACTGATACCCTCTGCAACCCAACCCTTCTGCCTGCCATCTTTCCTCAAAACCCCAGGCTCTGGCACAATGCATACACAATGTTTATATGACTGTCATTCTGTTCTGACATGAAATATTAACACAGCTAAAAGGAAAAGTGGCTAACCACAGTCTTCAGGCTAACCATAGTCCTCAGTAGGGGTGTGCCGACATGGCCATACTCGTATTCTTAATCGTATCTGTAAGTTGACAGTCGGATCGGATGATACTCCACTACAAATACCTAGGTGTCTGGTTAGACTGTAAACTCTCCTTCCAGACTCACATTAAGCATCTCCAATCCAAAATTAAATCTAGAATCGGCTTCCTATATCGCAACAAAGCATCCTTCACTCATGCTGCCAAACATACCCTCGTAAACTGACCATCCTACCGATCCTCGACTTCGGTGATGTCATCTATAAAATAGCCTCCAACACTCTACTCAACAAACTGGATGCAGTCTATCACAGTGCCATCCATTTTGTCACCAAAGCCCCATACACTACCCGCCATTGCGACCTGTACGCTCTCGTTGGTTGGCCGTCGCTTCATACTCGTCGCCAAACCCACTGGCTAAAGGTTATCTACTAGTCTCTGCTAGGTAAAGCCCCGCCTTATCTCAGCTCACTGGTCACCATAGCAGCACCCACTCGTAGCACTCGTAGCATATCTCACTGGTCACCCCCAAAGCCAATTCCTCCTTTGGTCGTCTTTCCTTCCAGTTCTATGCTGCCAATAACTGGAACGAACTGCAAAAATCTCTGAAGCTGGAAACACTTATCTCCCTCACTAGCTTTAAGCACCAGCTGTCTGAGCAGCTCACAGATTACTGCACCTGTACATAGCCCATCTATAATTTAGCCCAAACAACTACCTCTTCCCCTACTGTATTTATTTATTTATTTTGCTCCTTTGCACCCCATTATTTCTATTTCTACCCTGTACATTCTTCCACTGCAAATCTACCATTCCAGTGTTTTACTTGCTATATTGTATTTACCTCGCCACCATGGCCTTTTTTTGCCTTTACCTCCCTAATCTCACCTCATTTGCTCACATTGTATATAGACTTATTTTTCTACTGTATTATTGACTTTATGTTTTTTTTATTCCATGTGTAACTTTGTGTTGTTGTATGTGTCGAATTGCTATGCCTTTTCTTGGCCAGGTTGCAGTTGCAAATGAGATCTTGTTCTCAACTAGCCTACATGGTTAAATAAATACTCGTGATCAGAAAAAAACGGAAGTGTTTTAATATGGCTAAATAGATTTTGGCAAAATACCTCCCTGCATGTTCTCACTGCAAAAAATCAACAGATTAGGAGCAGCGTGTGTGTGTGTGTGTGTGTGTGTGTGTGTGTGTG
The DNA here is from genome assembly GCF_002910315.2 of Salvelinus sp. IW2-2015. Classification (NCBI taxonomy): domain Eukaryota; kingdom Metazoa; phylum Chordata; class Actinopteri; order Salmoniformes; family Salmonidae; genus Salvelinus; species Salvelinus sp. IW2-2015. Next base: position 29,310,437 of record NC_036872.1, on the reverse strand, counting down.
TGTGTGTGTGTGTGTGTGTGTGTGTGTGTGTGTGTATTTATGTATGACTGTGTCCTCATCTTGCAGCGGACAGCCAAATTTCCTGTCACTAAGTCAGATTGCACATCAGCATTTCATCCGTTTTCCCTGCCCTTGCCCCACTAGTTAGATATTATGCACATTGATCGCTTGATAACAATTGTCCTCGCCATGTGATTCATATAGCAGTAGCAATCTAAATGATCAGACCGAAAACATGCAGGAAAAAGTGATGAATTATTATGAAATTATGAAGCGAGTGGATGGAGAAATACAGCATCACTATCCAATCAGAGCAGCGTACAGTGTACAGCCCACCTTTCTCTTTACAGACCGGCAAACTAGCCATTTTTTTCCCCGATCAAGGATAATAAAATATCATAATCGATCATAATCGCATCCAGAAAATTGCCCAAATTCGTTAAGATACTTGTGTTGTCCGACTATTCCGCACACTCCTAGTCCTCAGGCTAACCATAGATATGATTCAACATGCTGAACTTGCCCACAAGCTACATATTTACCGCAACACACAGAGTCTTCATAAAGTATTCATACCCCTTGACTTATTCCACATTTTGTAGTGTTAAAGCCTGATTTCAAAATGGATTACATTTATGTTTTTCTCACCCATCTACAGTACACACAATACCCAATGATGACAAAGTTAAATAATGGGTGTTTCTCAATATGCATACTACCGTGCTCCACAATCTCATGCTCCCCCTAATGTATTACATCACGCTTCACCTCCGCATTCACTGAAATAATTTCTAGAGTGTTGAAAGAGAACAGTGGTCTCCATCATTTGGAAATTGAAGAAAATATGGAACTATCCAGACTCTCCCTAGTTCTGCCCATCCAACCACACTGAGCATCTGGCAAGAAGGACCTTGGTCAGGGAGGTGACCAACAACCCAATGACCATTCTGACAGAACTACAGAGTTCCTTGGCTGAGATGGGAGAACCTGCCAGAAGGAGAAGTCTCTACAGCACCTCACCAATTTGGGCTTTATGGGAGAGTGGCCAGATGGAAGCCACTCCTGAGAAAAAGGCACATGACTCTGAGATCGTAAGGCAAAATATTATGTTGTCTGATGAGACAAAAATGTAACTCTTTGGCTGAATGCAAATCACTATGTCTGGAGAAAACCAGGCACAGCTCATCACCCATTTAACACCATCCCAATGGTGGAGGCAGCATGCTATGGGGAGGCTTTTCAGCGGCAGGGACTGGGACACTGGTAAGAATAGAGGGAACAATGAATGGAGCAAAATACAAGCAAATTCTTGACGAGAATCTGCTTCAGAGTGCAAATGACCTCCAACAGGACAATGACCCTGAGCATAGAGCCAATGCAACACTGAAATGGCTTCAGATCAAGAATGTGAAAGTCCTTGAGTGGCCCAGCCAAAGCTCAGACTTGAATCCCATTGAAAATCTGTAGAAAGACTTGAAGACTGCTGTTGACCGCCGCTCCCCATCTAACTTAACAGTGCTTGAGAAAATCTGCGAGGAAGAATGGGAGAAAATCACCAAATCCAGATGTGCAAAGCTGATACAGACGACTCAAAGCAGTAATCAAAGCTAAAGGTGCTTCTACAAAGTATTGAGTCAGGGGTGTGAATACTTACGTAAATTAGATATTTCTGTATTTCGTTTTCAATACATTTGCTAAAATGTCTAAAAACACGTTTTCATTTTGTCATGATGGGTTATTGTGTTTAGATGGGTGAGAAAATATATTTAATCAATGTTGAATTCAGGCTTTAACACAAGAAAATGTGAAATAAGGGGTATGAATACTTTCTAAAGGTGCATCCCACTAGGCAAGAACTGTTTGAATCAGCATTGTCATTTCAATAACAAAAGAATCTGAGAATGTTGAATCAATGTGAAAAATTGATTGGATTTGTAAAAAGTCATCAACGTAAGTGAATTTTGTCTTTCACGCTACTTTTAACCTAAATCCAATGTCATGGTGTTCTTTTTTGTTGAATTCACGTTACTTGACAACTCAACCAATTGTAAATTAAAATAGACGTTGAACTGATGTCTGTGCCCATATATTATTGTTTTTAACAACCACCTTCTTTCTTTTGATGTCTCTTTGATCTTAGCTATCAGGACCAAGATCAAGGAGGTAAGACGGGAAGGCATGGACCGCAAGGTAATTCTGCAGAAGAGGAAGAAGCCATTGAAACTGGGCAACCTAAAGAAGAATGACCTAAAAAAGCTGGTTCTGTACCTGAAGAACGGAGCCGACTGCCCCTGCCAGCAGCTGGATAACTTGGGCAGCACTTACCTGATCATGGGGCGCAAGGTGGACACGCAGTTCCTCCTGACAGGCATCCACAAGTGGGACAAGTCCAGCAAAGAGTTCAAAAAGGCCATCAAGAAACTCAAGACCCACAAGTGTCCAACTTTTGAGAATGTCTTTAAATAATCAGACCCAACTTTTTTAGAAGCATCTCATCCTCATGATACACAAGAACTTGCACAACCAACAATCCACATGTTGTTTTTGTTCATATATCTATATAAACTGTATATCTTTCTATATTTACAGTCCTGCTTTAAATGTTTGCATCATCCATTTTGCAGTGGAGCGTTGTGATCATTGAGACCTCCTGCTATAGTGGTTTCCAGTTATCTGAAAAAGTTAATGACACTGCACCCTCTTCCTCCTCTATTGAAACCATTTCCACTTCGTGTATGTAGATACTTGTGTTACACACTCCCTGAATGTGCAGTAAAAATACCACAATTCAGTGAGTTCTGCTGAAGTGGATGGACTTGCTTCTTTTGCTCTGAACATGAATAAGTAGATCATAGAATCATCAATTAGATCATATTGAATAGATTATACAGAATCAATAATAACGTGTATTTTAGCTTTAAAAGGCACGGATAGGGTCATTGAATAACTTATTGACGATATTATGATAGCGTGCCTTCACCTGATTGTCTCATCAAAATAATGACTGCACTACAGTTGATATTAAGAATGTCGTCCTCTTTTCAGTTGCCTCATTTGTTTGACATTTTCTTTGACTTTAAAAAATATATACAAATGTCAATCCTATCAATTCCAGTACATCAACTGCATCATCTGAGTGAAAATACCTTTTGCCTAATGGTACAGTATATGAAATATACTGTGTGCCAAACACTGTATGTTATAATGCATGCATTGTTTGGTGTTTCAATTCAATTGCACAACAGCCTCTTGAGTGGCCACTGGTATAGAATAATTAAATACATCCCTTGCATTTGTATATGATGTCAGATAATATTTTACCAAAAGTTTTCTTAATTTTTTTGTTAATGCAGTATTCAATTGCTGTCCATCCAGATTGATGTTTATTAAGTTTGTGACAACTTTGAAAGTGCAAATCTGTATTTTTAATTGTTTTGTTCAGTATTGCTGGTACATCTTAGCACTATCACGTTAAATTACAGATTTTTTTATGGCTGCAGTGCATTGCTGCCCGTTATGTACATACACATTTTACATAAATATAGAAAACAATGACATGTTGTCTGGAATGTTCTTTCCATTTCAGATTGTGTAACCTATACCATTTCTGTAGAGATATTACTCCCAGTACTGCTTGCTCTCAAGCAGTTAAAGCTGGAATGAAATATCAAGTGTGGCTTGTATTTCAATGATACCCACAGCTTATACTCATACAACACAGTAATAAAATGGGAAACCACATACATGGCACAGTACTATACAGTTTATTTTATGGAATATCAGCTTCCTGCGTGTAATGTCCATAATGATTTTCAAACCTCCAAACTATTTGCACATGTTGAGAATTCTTGGCTATGCTTGTACGGCTTGAGATTTTTTCAGTTCTAAGATTTAAGCATACAGTGGATATCACCCATCTTGGATCTTTTTCACATTGTTGCGTTACAAAGTGGGATTGAAATAGATTTAATTGTGATTTATTTTGTCATTGATCTACACAAAATACTCCATAATGTCAAAGTGAAAAGGAAATTCTAAAAAAATGTACAAAACAAATTATAAATAAAATATAGTCATTGCATAAATATTCACCCCCTTTGCTTAGGCAAGCCTAAATTAGTTCAGGAGTAACATTTGACTTAACAAATCACATAATTTACATGGACTCCCTCACTCTGTGTGAAATAATATGGGTTGGCATGATTTTTGAATGACTACCCCTTCCTCTGTCCCCCATACATACAGCATATATAAGGTCCTTCAGTCAAGTATTGCATTTCAAGCAAAGATTCAACTACAAAGACCAGGGAGCTTTTCGAAAGTCTCATAAAAAGGGCAGTGATTGGTAGATGGTTAACAATAAAAAATCAGTCATTGAATATCTCTTTAGTATGTTCAAGTTAAGAATTATGCTGTGGATTATGTATTAAAACACACAGACACATCATTTCAGCAGGACAATAACGTATATCACAAGGCCAAATCTACACTGGTTGCTTACCAAGAAGACAGTGAACGTTCCAGTGAGTGGCCAAGTTACAATTTTGACTTAAATTGCGTACATACTGTATGCATCATGTACGCAATGGGTTAACATACTGAACTAATGCTGACCTATGCTGACCTAATTGTCAGGGATTTACAGCTTCCGTATAATTAGTTCCACTTCATGAGGAGGACCTCAGTTGTAGCTTGCAGCTATGCATGAAGAGACTTTTGGCATTGACACTGCTGTTAAGAGTAGCCTAGCAGTATATCTTAAAATAACAGTGTGAAGTCTTAACGTTCAGTAAACTTTAATTTTCCGCTTTGCTAATGATGTGATGCACATTATCTGATGCTGTAAAGACAGAAACAGGAGATCCTGTGACAGACAGAATAACTTGTGGGAGTTGAAAGTCAGTCTTCATCATGGCATGCAGGACTGTCATGGCTGTCAAACAGATTGGAGTTGTTCTTGGTGAAGTCGTTTTTACATCTCCATATTTATAGAAAGAGTTGATCTCTCATGCGTGCTGTTTTGATTTATTTTCTTCAGACCTTGTTTTTCAAAGTATACAGATTCTTGTCTCTTCCACTAACATTCAGTGTGGTTTCACAGGCCGTTGGTTGCCTGGTATGTTGTGTATATTATACAAAATTAATTGAGATATACATCATTAACAACTCATGTTGACAGTGAAATGCTGAGGAAATAAGGCAACACTGTCTAATCAAATGTCAAAATGAAATTATTTGTTTGCAGAAGATTGTGCAGATTTTGCATGTTTCCCTTGGTGCACATGGTTTTAAAATGGGCGAGATCATTCCACTCAACACTGGAACAATAATATAACATCTTTACACATACACACTACACTGTTAATATAAAAATAAGACAGGTGAAAAAAAAGTATGGAAATGAATGCGCTCTATTGTAAGTCGCTCTGGATAAGGGCGTCTGCTAAATGACTAAAATGTAAATGTTATCTTCACGCTAAGACGTGACATGGGTTAGATGAGTCTTACAGATACATCCACTGTGAATTAAATAAAAGGCTGGGGAAGAATGTATTTTTCATGGTATGGAATTGTTCTGTTTATAGAGGTGCCCAGGCTGCACATTTGGGAGACAATCTGCCCTCCTCGGCACATCTGTACCCTTATGGTAATTACTATCTGTTGTTTTCAGGATGCAACTCCACGCCCTTACATTAACTGGAGGAAACCGTAAAGTGTTATTTAGACTTTTTTTGGCAGCAAATGGGTCGTTGTAACCTAAGAGTGTTTTCTCTTTTCTTTACCAGGGCTGAGCCTGCAGGTTTTTAAAAGTAAGGCAGTTAGTTCTCTGTTCTTAATCCACGTAAGGGCCTTCAAAGACATCAAAACCATTCCTCGAACTCCAGTAAAAAACATTCTTTGTGTTTAATGGTATAGCTGTATTCTCTTGTTTTATGGAGCCCCATCAGTAACCAACAACATAAAAGGGTCATTTTAGGTGTTTGGAGTAGGCACCCATCCATGATATGGATGGGTGCCTACTCCAAGCAGCCGTAAAATAAACTACACCAAGACATGTGAGACGAGAGGGAATCATGCTGAACGGTAAATCATGCACATGACTTCCACAGTACTTCCATTTCAAATAAATGTTGGTTAGTAGTATTAATTTGGTGCTCATATATGTCTTTTTTTCACAAATGTTCAAGTGTGTATTAATACACATACTGTCACGTTCCTGACCTTATTTCCTTTGTTTAGTCTTTGTTTAGTTGGTCAGGACGTGAGCTGGGTGGGCATTCTATGTTTTGTGTTTCTATGTTGGGTTTGTTGTTTGGCCTAATATGGTTCTCAATCAGAGGCAGGTGTTTGTCATTGTCTCTGATTGGGAACCATATTAAGGTAGCCTGTTTTCACTGTTGGTTTGTGGGTGATTGTCTATGTCTAAGTTGCCTGTGTCTGCACTTATTGTTTATATAGCTTCACGTTCGTCGGTTTGTTGTTTTGTTTCGTTTCATTTTCGTCTTCAATAAAGGAAGATGTATTGTTATCACGCTGCGCCTTGGTCCTCCTCTCTTCCACAATACGACGATCGTGACAGAATCACCCACCAACAAAGGACCAAGCAGCGTGATAAAAGGCAGCAGCAGCGATCGCAGGACTCATGGACTTGGGAGGAAATTCTGGACGGCGGAGGACCCTGGGCACAAGCTGGAGAATATCGCCGCCCTCGTGAAGAGCAGGAGGCAGCTAAAGCYGAGAGGCGGTGGTATGAGGAGGCAGCACGGAAGGGTGGCTGGAAGCCAGAGAGGCAGCCCCAAAACTTTCTTGGGGGGAGGCTAAAGGGGAGTGTGGCGAAGTCAGGTAGGAAACCTGCGCCAACTCCCCGTGCTTACCGTGGAGAGCGAGAGTACGGGCAGACACCGTGTTATGCGGAAGAGCCCACGGTGTCTCCTGTACGTGTGCATAGCCCGGTGCGGTACATCCCAGCTCCTCGTATCGGCCGGGCTAGAGTGGGCATCGAGCCAGGTGCCATGAAGCCGGCTCAACGCATCTGGTCTCCAGTGCGTCTCCTCGGGCCGGTGTACATGGCACCAGCCTTACGCATGGTGTCCCCGGTTCGCCAGCACAGCCCAGTGCGGGTAATTCCACTTCCCAGCACTGGCCTGGCTACGGGGAGCATTCAACCAGGTAAGGTTGGGCAGGCTCGGTGCTCAAGAGCTCCAGTACGCCTTCATGGTCCGGTCTATCCGGTGCCACCTCCTCGCCCCAGCCCATTACCACCAGTGACAACACCACGCACCAGGCTTCCAGTGCGTCTCCAGAGCCCTGTTCCTCCTCCACGCACTCGCCCTGTGGTGCGTGTCTCCAGCCCGGTACCACCAGTTCCGGCACCACGCACCAAGCCTCCTGTGCGTCTCCAGAGCCCTGTAAGTCCTGTTGCTGCTCCCCGCACTAGCCTTGAGGTGCGTGTCCTTAGCCCGGTACCACCAGTTCCGGCACCACGCACCAGGCCTACTGTGCGCCTCAGCAGGCCAGAATCTGCTGTCTGCCCAGCGCCGCCTGCGCTGCCCGTCTGCCCAGCGCCGCCTGCGCTGCCCGTCTGCCCAGCGCCACCTGCGCTGCCCGTCTGCCCAGCGCCGCCTGCGCCGCCCGTCTGCCCAGCGCCGTCAGAGCCGCCCGTCTGTCCGGAGCCGTCAGAGCCGCCCGTCTGTCCTAAGCCGTCAAAGCCGCCCGTCTGTCCTGAGCCATCCGTCAGTCAGGAGCNAGCCCATCTATAATTTAGCCCAAACAACTACCTCTTCCCCTACTGTATTTATTTATTTATTTTGCTCCTTTGCACCCCATTATTTCTATTTCTACCCTGTACATTCTTCCACTGCAAATCTACCATTCCAGTGTTTTACTTGCTATATTGTATTTACCTCGCCACCATGGCCTTTTTTTGCCTTTACCTCCCTAATCTCACCTCATTTGCTCACATTGTATATAGACTTATTTTTCTACTGTATTATTGACTTTATGTTTTTTTTATTCCATGTGTAACTTTGTGTTGTTGTATGTGTCGAATTGCTATGCCTTTTCTTGGCCAGGTTGCAGTTGCAAATGAGATCTTGTTCTCAACTAGCCTACATGGTTAAATAAATACTCGTGATCAGAAAAAAACGGAAGTGTTTTAATATGGCTAAATAGATTTTGGCAAAATACCTCCCTGCATGTTCTCACTGCAAAAAATCAACAGATTAGGAGCAGCGTGTGTGTGTGTGTGTGTGTGTGTGTGTGTGTGTGTGTGTGTGTGTGTGTGTGTGTGTGTGTGTGTGTGTATTTATGTATGACTGTGTCCTCATCTTGCAGCGGACAGCCAAATTTCCTGTCACTAAGTCAGATTGCACATCAGCATTTCATCCGTTTTCCCTGCCCTTGCCCCACTAGTTAGATATTATGCACATTGATCGCTTGATAACAATTGTCCTCGCCATGTGATTCATATAGCAGTAGCAATCTAAATGATCAGACCGAAAACATGCAGGAAAAAGTGATGAATTATTATGAAATTATGAAGCGAGTGGATGGAGAAATACAGCATCACTATCCAATCAGAGCAGCGTACAGTGTACAGCCCACCTTTCTCTTTACAGACCGGCAAACTAGCCATTTTTTTCCCCGATCAAGGATAATAAAATATCATAATCGATCATAATCGCATCCAGAAAATTGCCCAAATTCGTTAAGATACTTGTGTTGTCCGACTATTCCGCACACTCCTAGTCCTCAGGCTAACCATAGATATGATTCAACATGCTGAACTTGCCCACAAGCTACATATTTACCGCAACACACAGAGTCTTCATAAAGTATTCATACCCCTTGACTTATTCCACATTTTGTAGTGTTAAAGCCTGATTTCAAAATGGATTACATTTATGTTTTTCTCACCCATCTACAGTACACACAATACCCAATGATGACAAAGTTAAATAATGGGTGTTTCTCAATATGCATACTACCGTGCTCCACAATCTCATGCTCCCCCTAATGTATTACATCACGCTTCACCTCCGCATTCACTGAAATAATTTCTAGAGTGTTGAAAGAGAACAGTGGTCTCCATCATTTGGAAATTGAAGAAAATATGGAACTATCCAGACTCTCCCTAGTTCTGCCCATCCAACCACACTGAGCATCTGGCAAGAAGGACCTTGGTCAGGGAGGTGACCAACAACCCAATGACCATTCTGACAGAACTACAGAGTTCCTTGGCTGAGATGGGAGAACCTGCCAGAAGGAGAAGTCTCTACAGCACCTCACCAATTTGGGCTTTATGGGAGAGTGGCCAGATGGAAGCCACTCCTGAGAAAAAGGCACATGACTCTGAGATCGTAAGGCAAAATATTATGTTGTCTGATGAGACAAAAATGTAACTCTTTGGCTGAATGCAAATCACTATGTCTGGAGAAAACCAGGCACAGCTCATCACCCATTTAACACCATCCCAATGGTGGAGGCAGCATGCTATGGGGAGGCTTTTCAGCGGCAGGGACTGGGACACTGGTAAGAATAGAGGGAACAATGAATGGAGCAAAATACAAGCAAATTCTTGACGAGAATCTGCTTCAGAGTGCAAATGACCTCCAACAGGACAATGACCCTGAGCATAGAGCCAATGCAACACTGAAATGGCTTCAGATCAAGAATGTGAAAGTCCTTGAGTGGCCCAGCCAAAGCTCAGACTTGAATCCCATTGAAAATCTGTAGAAAGACTTGAAGACTGCTGTTGACCGCCGCTCCCCATCTAACTTAACAGTGCTTGAGAAAATCTGCGAGGAAGAATGGGAGAAAATCACCAAATCCAGATGTGCAAAGCTGATACAGACGACTCAAAGCAGTAATCAAAGCTAAAGGTGCTTCTACAAAGTATTGAGTCAGGGGTGTGAATACTTACGTAAATTAGATATTTCTGTATTTCGTTTTCAATACATTTGCTAAAATGTCTAAAAACACGTTTTCATTTTGTCATGATGGGTTATTGTGTTTAGATGGGTGAGAAAATATATTTAATCAATGTTGAATTCAGGCTTTAACACAAGAAAATGTGAAATAAGGGGTATGAATACTTTCTAAAGGTGCATCCCACTAGGCAAGAACTGTTTGAATCAGCATTGTCATTTCAATAACAAAAGAATCTGAGAATGTTGAATCAATGTGAAAAATTGATTGGATTTGTAAAAAGTCATCAACGTAAGTGAATTTTGTCTTTCACGCTACTTTTAACCTAAATCCAATGTCATGGTGTTCTTTTTTGTTGAATTCACGTTACTTGACAACTCAACCAATTGTAAATTAAAATAGACGTTGAACTGATGTCTGTGCCCATATATTATTGTTTTTAACAACCACCTTCTTTCTTTTGATGTCTCTTTGATCTTAGCTATCAGGACCAAGATCAAGGAGGTAAGACGGGAAGGCATGGACCGCAAGGTAATTCTGCAGAAGAGGAAGAAGCCATTGAAACTGGGCAACCTAAAGAAGAATGACCTAAAAAAGCTGGTTCTGTACCTGAAGAACGGAGCCGACTGCCCCTGCCAGCAGCTGGATAACTTGGGCAGCACTTACCTGATCATGGGGCGCAAGGTGGACACGCAGTTCCTCCTGACAGGCATCCACAAGTGGGACAAGTCCAGCAAAGAGTTCAAAAAGGCCATCAAGAAACTCAAGACCCACAAGTGTCCAACTTTTGAGAATGTCTTTAAATAATCAGACCCAACTTTTTTAGAAGCATCTCATCCTCATGATACACAAGAACTTGCACAACCAACAATCCACATGTTGTTTTTGTTCATATATCTATATAAACTGTATATCTTTCTATATTTACAGTCCTGCTTTAAATGTTTGCATCATCCATTTTGCAGTGGAGCGTTGTGATCATTGAGACCTCCTGCTATAGTGGTTTCCAGTTATCTGAAAAAGTTAATGACACTGCACCCTCTTCCTCCTCTATTGAAACCATTTCCACTTCGTGTATGTAGATACTTGTGTTACACACTCCCTGAATGTGCAGTAAAAATACCACAATTCAGTGAGTTCTGCTGAAGTGGATGGACTTGCTTCTTTTGCTCTGAACATGAATAAGTAGATCATAGAATCATCAATTAGATCATATTGAATAGATTATACAGAATCAATAATAACGTGTATTTTAGCTTTAAAAGGCACGGATAGGGTCATTGAATAACTTATTGACGATATTATGATAGCGTGCCTTCACCTGATTGTCTCATCAAAATAATGACTGCACTACAGTTGATATTAAGAATGTCGTCCTCTTTTCAGTTGCCTCATTTGTTTGACATTTTCTTTGACTTTAAAAAATATATACAAATGTCAATCCTATCAATTCCAGTACATCAACTGCATCATCTGAGTGAAAATACCTTTTGCCTAATGGTACAGTATATGAAATATACTGTGTGCCAAACACTGTATGTTATAATGCATGCATTGTTTGGTGTTTCAATTCAATTGCACAACAGCCTCTTGAGTGGCCACTGGTATAGAATAATTAAATACATCCCTTGCATTTGTATATGATGTCAGATAATATTTTACCAAAAGTTTTCTTAATTTTTTTGTTAATGCAGTATTCAATTGCTGTCCATCCAGATTGATGTTTATTAAGTTTGTGACAACTTTGAAAGTGCAAATCTGTATTTTTAATTGTTTTGTTCAGTATTGCTGGTACATCTTAGCACTATCACGTTAAATTACAGATTTTTTTATGGCTGCAGTGCATTGCTGCCCGTTATGTACATACACATTTTACATAAATATAGAAAACAATGACATGTTGTCTGGAATGTTCTTTCCATTTCAGATTGTGTAACCTATACCATTTCTGTAGAGATATTACTCCCAGTACTGCTTGCTCTCAAGCAGTTAAAGCTGGAATGAAATATCAAGTGTGGCTTGTATTTCAATGATACCCACAGCTTATACTCATACAACACAGTAATAAAATGGGAAACCACATACATGGCACAGTACTATACAGTTTATTTTATGGAATATCAGCTTCCTGCGTGTAATGTCCATAATGATTTTCAAACCTCCAAACTATTTGCACATGTTGAGAATTCTTGGCTATGCTTGTACGGCTTGAGATTTTTTCAGTTCTAAGATTTAAGCATACAGTGGATATCACCCATCTTGGATCTTTTTCACATTGTTGCGTTACAAAGTGGGATTGAAATAGATTTAATTGTGATTTATTTTGTCATTGATCTACACAAAATACTCCATAATGTCAAAGTGAAAAGGAAATTCTAAAAAAATGTACAAAACAAATTATAAATAAAATATAGTCATTGCATAAATATTCACCCCCTTTGCTTAGGCAAGCCTAAATTAGTTCAGGAGTAACATTTGACTTAACAAATCACATAATTTACATGGACTCCCTCACTCTGTGTGAAATAATATGGGTTGGCATGATTTTTGAATGACTACCCCTTCCTCTGTCCCCCATACATACAGCATATATAAGGTCCTTCAGTCAAGTATTGCATTTCAAGCAAAGATTCAACTACAAAGACCAGGGAGCTTTTCGAAAGTCTCATAAAAAGGGCAGTGATTGGTAGATGGTTAACAATAAAAAATCAGTCATTGAATATCTCTTTAGTATGTTCAAGTTAAGAATTATGCTGTGGATTATGTATTAAAACACACAGACACATCATTTCAGCAGGACAATAACGTATATCACAAGGCCAAATCTACACTGGTTGCTTACCAAGAAGACAGTGAACGTTCCAGTGAGTGGCCAAGTTACAATTTTGACTTAAATTGCGTACATACTGTATGCATCATGTACGCAATGGGTTAACATACTGAACTAATGCTGACCTATGCTGACCTAATTGTCAGGGATTTACAGCTTCCGTATAATTAGTTCCACTTCATGAGGAGGACCTCAGTTGTAGCTTGCAGCTATGCATGAAGAGACTTTTGGCATTGACACTGCTGTTAAGAGTAGCCTAGCAGTATATCTTAAAATAACAGTGTGAAGTCTTAACGTTCAGTAAACTTTAATTTTCCGCTTTGCTAATGATGTGATGCACATTATCTGATGCTGTAAAGACAGAAACAGGAGATCCTGTGACAGACAGAATAACTTGTGGGAGTTGAAAGTCAGTCTTCATCATGGCATGCAGGACTGTCATGGCTGTCAAACAGATTGGAGTTGTTCTTGGTGAAGTCGTTTTTACATCTCCATATTTATAGAAAGAGTTGATCTCTCATGCGTGCTGTTTTGATTTATTTTCTTCAGACCTTGTTTTTCAAAGTATACAGATTCTTGTCTCTTCCACTAACATTCAGTGTGGTTTCACAGGCCGTTGGTTGCCTGGTATGTTGTGTATATTATACAAAATTAATTGAGATATACATCATTAACAACTCATGTTGACAGTGAAATGCTGAGGAAATAAGGCAACACTGTCTAATCAAATGTCAAAATGAAATTATTTGTTTGCAGAAGATTGTGCAGATTTTGCATGTTTCCCTTGGTGCACATGGTTTTAAAATGGGCGAGATCATTCCACTCAACACTGGAACAATAATATAACATCTTTACACATACACACTACACTGTTAATATAAAAATAAGACAGGTGAAAAAAAAGTATGGAAATGAATGCGCTCTATTGTAAGTCGCTCTGGATAAGGGCGTCTGCTAAATGACTAAAATGTAAATGTTATCTTCACGCTAAGACGTGACATGGGTTAGATGAGTCTTACAGATACATCCACTGTGAATTAAATAAAAGGCTGGGGAAGAATGTATTTTTCATGGTATGGAATTGTTCTGTTTATAGAGGTGCCCAGGCTGCACATTTGGGAGACAATCTGCCCTCCTCGGCACATCTGTACCCTTATGGTAATTACTATCTGTTGTTTTCAGGATGCAACTCCACGCCCTTACATTAACTGGAGGAAACCGTAAAGTGTTATTTAGACTTTTTTTGGCAGCAAATGGGTCGTTGTAACCTAAGAGTGTTTTCTCTTTTCTTTACCAGGGCTGAGCCTGCAGGTTTTTAAAAGTAAGGCAGTTAGTTCTCTGTTCTTAATCCACGTAAGGGCCTTCAAAGACATCAAAACCATTCCTCGAACTCCAGTAAAAAACATTCTTTGTGTTTAATGGTATAGCTGTATTCTCTTGTTTTATGGAGCCCCATCAGTAACCAACAACATAAAAGGGTCATTTTAGGTGTTTGGAGTAGGCACCCATCCATGATATGGATGGGTGCCTACTCCAAGCAGCCGTAAAATAAACTACACCAAGACATGTGAGACGAGAGGGAATCATGCTGAACGGTAAATCATGCACATGACTTCCACAGTACTTCCATTTCAAATAAATGTTGGTTAGTAGTATTAATTTGGTGCTCATATATGTCTTTTTTTCACAAATGTTCAAGTGTGTATTAATACACATACTGTCACGTTCCTGACCTTATTTCCTTTGTTTAGTCTTTGTTTAGTTGGTCAGGACGTGAGCTGGGTGGGCATTCTATGTTTTGTGTTTCTATGTTGGGTTTGTTGTTTGGCCTAATATGGTTCTCAATCAGAGGCAGGTGTTTGTCATTGTCTCTGATTGGGAACCATATTAAGGTAGCCTGTTTTCACTGTTGGTTTGTGGGTGATTGTCTATGTCTAAGTTGCCTGTGTCTGCACTTATTGTTTATATAGCTTCACGTTCGTCGGTTTGTTGTTTTGTTTTGTTTCGTTTTCGTCTTCAATAAAGGAAGATGTATTGTTATCACACTGCGCCTTGGTCCTCCTCTCTTCCACAATATGACGATCGTGACACATACAGTTGAAGTCGGAAGTTTACATACACCTTAGCCAAATACATTTAAACTCAGTTTTTCACAATTCCTGACATTTAATCCTAGTAAAAATTCCCTGTCTTAGGTCAGTTAGGATCACCACTTTATTCTAAGAATGTGAAATGTCAGAATAATAGTAGAGAAAATGATTTATTTCAGCTTTTATTTCTTTCAACACATTCCCAGTGGGTCAGAAGTTTACATACACTCAATCCCATAGAAATTTTGTGGGCAGAACTGAAAAAGCGTGTGCGAGCAAGGAGGCCTACAGACCTAACTCAGTTACACCAGCTCTGTCAGGAGGAATGGGACAAAATTCACCCAAGTTATTTTGGGAAGATTGTGGAAGGCTACCTGAAACGTTTGACCCAAGTAAAAAAATGTAAAAGCAATGCTACCAAATACTAATTGAGGTCAGGGCTTTGTGATGGCCCCTCAATACCTTGACTTTGTTGTCATTTAGCCATTTTGCCACAAGTTTGGAAGGTATGCTTGGGGTCATTGTCCATTTGGAAGACCCATTTGCGACCAAGCTTTAACTTCGTGACTGATGTCTTGAGATGTTGCTTCAATATATCCACATCATTTTCCTCCCTCATGATGCCATCTATTATGTGAAGTGCACCAGTCCCTCCTGCAGCAAAGCACCCCCACAACATGATGCTGCCACCGCCGTGCTTCACGGTTGGGATGGTGTTCTTCGACTTGCAAGCCTCCACCTTTCTCCTCCAAACATAACGATGGTGATTATGGCCTAACAGTTCTATTTTTGTTTTATCAGACCAGAGGACATTTCCCCAAAAAGTTCGATCTTTGTCCCCATGTTTAGTTGCAAACCGTAGTCTGGCTTTTTTATGGCGATTTTGGAGCAGTGGCTTCTTCCTTGCTGAGCGGCCTTTCAGGTTATGTCGATATAAGACTCGTTTAACTGTGGATATAGATACTTTTACACCTGTTTCCTCCAGCATCTTCACAAGGTCCTTTGCTGTTGTTCTGGGATTGATTTGCACTTTTCGCACCAAAGTACGTTAATCTCTAGGAGACAGAACACGTCTCCTTCCTGAGTGATATGACGGCTGCGTGGTCCCATGGTGTTTATACTTGCGTACTATTGTTTGTACAGATGAACGTGGTACCTTCAGGCATTTGGAAATTGCTCCCAAGGATGAACCAGACTTGTGGAGTTCTACAAAAAAAAATTGGAGGTCTTGGCTGATTTCTTTTGATTTTCCCAAGATGTCAAGCAAAGAGGCATTGAGTTTGAAGGTAGGCCTTGAAATACATCCACAGGTACACCTCCAATTGTCTCAAATTATGTCAATTAGCCTATCAGAAGCTTCTAAAGCCATGACATAATTTTCTGGAATTTTCCAAGATGTTTAAAGGCACGGTCAACTTAGTGAATGTAAACATCTGACCCACTGGAATTGTGATACAGTGAATAATAAGTGAAATAATTTGTCTGTAAACAATTGTAGATGTAGAAAAGTAGATGTCCTAACTGACTTGCCAAAACTATTGTTTGTTAACAAAAAATGTGTGGAGTGGTTGAAAAACAAGTTTTAATGACTCCAACCTAAGTGTATTTAATCTTCCGACTTCAACTGTATGTGAATTGAGTTTGTTTGTATATCCCAACTCTTCCTGAGACACCCTCAGAGAGTGGGGTCACAGCCAGCCATTTTAAATGGCAACCTTGGAGCAATTAGGATTAAGTGTCTTGCTCTAAGGGAAAATAGACACATTTTTCACCTTGTCAGCTCGAGGATTCGAACTAGCAACTTTTGGGTTACTGGCCCAATGCTCTAACCGCTAGTCTACCTGCCGCCCAGTAAGCTTTTGGTGTTCTTTTCTTGCAGTTGAACAACACCTTTTTACAGCCATGAACCGACCGTATACAATATACATGTTCCAATGAACAATGAAGCTTCAATAGAGGTGGTCTGCTCTCCGCTGTGTACTCTGCTTTGCCCATCTGGCATGCAAACCTCTCACGAGAACCATGTTGCACAATCCAAAACATTGTCATACAAACACAATGTAATAGATATGTAATAGGTAGTATCTGTATCCTAGTTTCAAATAGCTATTTTGATGTTGTTTTCCTGGGATTGTCTACAGCATTTTAACATGGGAGGAATGGGTTAATACAGGCTACATTTGGGTCCAGTCGTAGAATTCTTGGAATGGAGTAAATTTGGCAGATCATTCATATTAATCTCACTACTTTTGACCAACTCAGGCCTCCAAGGCACTTTCTTTTCTGGACTTGTAATAGTTTTAAATGTTTCCTTGTTGTTCTCAGAAGCATCTAATCATGCCTTTAAACTTCTGCATTTGCTCAAGCAGACAGCAACGAATGGCCCTCTGTTAAAACACGGGAGGTGTTTTTCTCAAACATGAGGCTAGTATTTGAGATGGTTCACAGCGAGAAGGGGGATGTTGAAGCACACTCACTGCACCAACTGCCATGTGTTTTTCAGTAATAGCCGTTCAGTTTAAGAGTATGATGTCATGGTAGGTTTGCTGTTCCAGTAACTATATTCCTTCATTCCATCCTGTTTCTGCTCTCTCATTTGATAGGATTCCCGAAATACATGAAAGATTGTTACATTGCCATGTCATTTACAGGGAAGGAAATATTAGCAGTAAAAATATAAAACATTAGGTCAGTGTAAGCTACACACTCCACCACTCCAGTTGAAGTTAAAATGGTTGGCTCTGAAGAATCTGTATCCTCGTGAAGTAAAACATTAGCACCTCATTTCGACACTGTGAAGTTTGACTAATTTATAGAACTCCTATTTGTCAGCTTTCAACATGAAGTTACCCGTAACAATCTCTCAGTGATTATTTTCCTCACTGTCACTGAGCACTGGGCAAGGCAAATGCAAATAAGCACCTCTGAGTAAAGTGCGGTGATGCCAATGTCAACCCAGTCATTTTATTTTTGGAAGCTCTTCTATATTTGTCACCAGTGTGACCAACCACCCCCAAAATTCCAGACTGACTTGTTCAAATATTTGGGTAAAAATATGAGACTGAATAATTTGTCAGTGAAAAATGCATCAAACCGGTCTAAACTACAGCAATGAAAATCTGAATAATTCCTTTGCAGCTGCAGTGTCAGATGGTATGATATTGGTGGGAGATTCTATTTATGTAATTGTGTGCAAATGTAATAGCCTGGTCCCAGATCTGTTTACGCAATTTTATTCTTCTTATTCTTCTATTTCTTCTCCATTGTCACTCCTTGTCACTCCTTGTCATGCGTTTGGCGTGACAATTCCACTAGGAGTTTGCAAGAGAGCAGAAACAGACTGGTATCCAGGCTTCAAATGTAAACATTGCTGCAGCCAACGTGACTCAAGACCTAGACTTGAGTCTAGCACACCTGAGTGCGTGTTGTCTTCAATGACCCCTGATCTGAAAAGGACTGGGTAGGTTGAGGCATTGTAGGCAAAACTAAATTCTGATAGCTGTAGCATATTACATAGCAGGTGATAGAATTCAAGGATCACTTTTGTATTCTGGAATCTGAAATCTTTTATTTTTTAATAAGTACTGTATTCCGAGTAGGCATTTTCATTTTACACACTAGATCAATTTATTCCTTCACATTTTGCAATATGACTTTTTGTGTTCAGGGACACAGCAGACACTTTGACCACACCACGCTATTGCCTTACATATAGCCAGTTATTTGAGATTACATTAGACCATGCAGCCCACATGAAGTTGATGAATGCAGCTACATGTAGAAGACATGTTTATAATCTCCTATAAGTCTTCTATGTTTTGTCCAGAGAGCACAGTAGCCACATGAGGAAATTCATTACTTTCAAGCAGCCTACCCCATGTTGACATCATAAAGTTCAGTTATTGCTCAAATGTGTTCCGCAGCTTTGCATGTCAACAATTTTAAGGGAATTTCCTAAACAATCTTCCAACAGAGAAACCACCAACAGCTGTTGCATTATGGGGAGAGCAGAGCCATCTTACATCTTTATTGATACTAAACCTAATACTCATACTAAAAGTGAAGATAAAAAAGGGCATTTTTATGGGAGTAGTTCGATGTGCAGTCTCATTCATCCGTAAATTACTTTGCATATATTTCCTGTTTCCATAAACAGTGCTGATTTAGATCCATGGGTGTGTCTCAAATTGCACCCTATTACATATTTAGTGCACTACTTTTAACCAGGGCGGTTGTGCACTAAATAGAGAATAGGATGCAATTTGGGACGCAGTCCATGTTTTCTCTTGTTTCAGATTTCTATCCCTGAGAGGTAGCTACACTGAGAGGTCTACTTCTCCTCACATCACATCTGCAGGGCTGCTCTGCTCTGCACAGTGATTAGTCTCCATGTCTACTCTACCTTCCCCTTCCAAAACAGCTTTGATCTCCAGCCGCCTGGTTGCTTTGTTATCTTGATATATTTATGAAAAAAAGACAGCTTTATAGTTTTTTCCATCTGAAATGAACATTCAGCACATTACATATTTACTTTTCCATCTTGGCAGCGTCTCTTTGGAACAGGACAAAGTTATAGGTGGTCTTTAAAAACATTAACAGAATCAGTAGCTGTAATCATGAAAGGGCATGATGTAGAATTTCCATAGGCAGCAGTGAAGAGTGCACATGACACAGAGATGATTCGCAGGTACCCCAAGTGAAAAATGACCTTACTGTATGTAGGCTAAACCATATCCCAGTCATAAACTATATGTAGGCGATACCATATCCCAGTCATTAACTATATGTAGGCTATACCATAGACCAGTCATTAACTATATGTTAGGTCGCAACTACCCCATATCTCCAGTATAAACTATATGTAGGCTAATCCCCATATCCAGTCATTAACTATAATGTAGGCCTATACACATAGACCAGTCATTAACTATATGTAGGCTTACCCATAGACCAGTCATTAAACTATATGTAGACTATACCATACCCAGTCATTAACTATATGTGTACGGCTTACCATATCCCAGTCATTAACTATATGTAGCCTTACCATATCCAGTCATTAACTATATGTAGGACTATACCATATCCAGTCATTAACTATTGTAGGGCATCTATACCACAAACCCAGTCATTAACTAATATGCAGGCTATACCATAGACCATCATGAACTATATGTAGGCTATCATAGACCAGTCATGAAATATATGTAGGCTATACCATAGACCAGTCCATGAACTATATGTAGGGCTATACCATAGACCAGCATGAACTATACTTGTAGGCTATACCATAGACCAGTCATGAACTATATGTAGGCTATCACACATAGACCATGCCATGAACTATATGTAGCTATACCATAGACCAGTCATAACTATATGTAGGCTATACCATAGACCAGCTCCATCGACGACTATATGTAGGCGATACCATAGACCACGTCATGGAACTATAATGTATTCTATGCCATAGACCAGTCATCTAACTATGTAGGCTATAATACCATAGACCAGTCCATGAACGGGACTATGTGTAGGCTATACCAATATCTCCACGTGCATGCAAATATATGTAGGCTATACCATAGACCAGTCATGAACTATATGTAGGCTATACCATAGACCAGTCATGAACTATATGTAGGTTATACCATAGACCAGTCAGGAACTATATGTAGGCTATACCATAGACCATTCATGAAATGAAGTTTAAATTAAAAAAACTTCACCATTTCATCACAAATGTATACTTCAACTTGAAATGTTGCCCTGTACCATACTGTAGCATAGTTTATGGTCAAATTGATCATTGACTTAATCTTATTTGGATTATTTCCTGTTATGTGTCAATTCTGTTTATACATTATTTCAGAAAGTTAACATTCACTAGTATGTCTTTGTGTGTTATTATCAGTGTTGGGGAGTAGTGAACTAGATGTAGTTCTACTAGTAGTTTAACTACATTCTACTGTAGCTTGGTGATAGTTGAGCAACATTCAGATCTAGGTAGTGTTTTCACTAGTTAATTACCTGTTTAGCCTTGTAGCGGTCTAGCTAACTACTGGAACTACACGCTGCTTTTATGGCAAAATAAAATTTTGTTGAAGAAGGCATCAGACCTGTCTAATTCTCACTTGATACGTGTGTTTAATAGGCTATATTATACATTCTGTTAACATATGACACCAAAGGGATTTGTTGTAGCCATTTGTAATCTGTTGGCAGATTCGCACAGGACAAAAATGATGTACACTAACGTTCAAAAATTTGGGGTCACTTAGAAATGTCCTGGTTTTTGAAAGAAAAGCAAATTTTTTGTCCATTAAAATAACATCAAATTGATCAGACATGGTTAATGTTGTAAATGACTATTGTAGCTGGAAACGGCTGATTTTTAATGGAGTATCTACATAGGCGTTGTGGTATCCCAGAAGGTCTACCCCGGGGGATGGTAATAGAGGGGAGGTACGTGAGGCAACGTTGGCTCCCTCTGCTGGGAATACGGGAGCTGGGCACACCAACACCGACAGTTCTACGTGGAGGTAATTAGAGGAAAGTGTAATTAGAGGAAAGTGCCAACCAGCCGTGGACACCAAATGAAAGGAGCACGGTGGCACACTGCGAGGGAGAACGGGGAGAGACTGACACCAAGCGAAAGGAGCAAGCACTGGAGGAGCAGCACCAACAAAACCACAGACTGGTAGCGGAGGTAGCCCAGTTGAAGGTTGGGAAGGCTCAGGAGTCTGGCACGAATCAGTTCCTGGTTCAGTTATTAAGGGAGGAAGATGACGTGGAGTCGTATTCGTGCACCTTCGAGAGGACGGCACAGAGGGAAGGATGGCCCAAGCCCAAGTGGGCCAGCCTGTTGGCACCCTAACTCTCTGGGAAGGCCCAGAAGGCCTACTTTGATTTGAACACTGACCAGGCCGCAAATTATGAGGGACTCTAACGGGAGATTCTGAGCCGTTATGGGTTCAATCTCGCACGCTGTGCACAACTGATCCACGACGGGCCTTTGATCCCACCCTTTCCCCCCCCCCGTGCTCAGATGAGCGACCTGGTGCGCCTGACCAAGGGCTGACTACTGACGGAAATACCGTCCCTCCCAATGCTTGACAAGCTCGTAATGGATAAATACCTTCGGGCCCTGCCGTATGAGATTAAGAAGATGGTGAGCATGCAGAACCCCCAGAGCCTGGAGGAATTGCTGACTGCGGTGGAAATTCACCAGAACACCCAGGACCTGCTGAGAGGGGCCCGAGCGGAGAGAGGAGACACGGCGAGGGGGACGAACAACACAAAGAGAGGCGAGGAGCTGAAGGGGGCCCRGATGGAACCAGCCGAGGCTGTGAAGGAGGAGGGTGACCCAAACCGATGACGTCGGTGGCTGCTGGACCCAGATCAGAGACGCCGCTCGCTATGAGTACACCTCCACGCGAGGTGTCCCGTCCGGGAGGAGGCCATGCCCTCCGCATCCCCCAGCTCTGGGGTAACCCGGATGGTGAATTACGTCACCTTCTGTTGGGCGCACACTGAGAAGGCCCCTCTGTGGTTCCTGTACGAATCGATGGCATCGACACCAGCGCTCTGCTGGACTCCGGCAGCATGGTGACCCTGGCCCACCTGCAGTGGCTCACACGAGAGAGCAAGGAGGAACCGGGGCACGAGGAGGTGACAGTGTCCTGTGTACACGGGGACACGAAGAGGTACCCAATGGTGCCAGTGAGGATAACCACCCCAAAGGGGGAGTGCCAGATGTGCGTGGGAGCTGTTCCTAACCTACCTGTGTCCATTCTCCTCGGTCGAGACTGCCCTCTCTTCCAGGCACTGTGGAGGAGGGACCTGGGGAGGCGAGCACGGGAGGTAGGAAGAAAAGGGAAAAGGACGGTGGCCTGTGCAACCCAACCCCCGCCACGAGAGGTGTCCACTGGGCACAAGTCAGACCCGGAGGAGGGAGGCGATCCCGCTCCGGCAAGCGAGCCACCGGGCACTCCCCTTTATGGAGGTGGAGGCCCTAGACAGACCTCCCGACACGGGAATCCTCACGGGTCAGTTCAGGACGGCCCAGTTAGAAGACCTCAATCTCCAGAAGGCTAGGGGCCATTCACCATGATTGCGGTGAATGCGTACTGTTACCTGGGGTAAGTGATTGGCGCTACCCCCACTTCGCAATCAAGCTGAATTTATTGTATCAGGTAGTAAAACATAATGGGGAGACAAAAGACTAGTTACTCATACCCAGCCAGTATGTTAGGACTGTTGCAGCTTGCCCACACCCACCTGCTTGGGGCACACCTGGGGATGGAGAAAACCAGGGAGAGGATCGGGAATCGGTTCCACTGGCCAGGAGTCAAGCGCGCCATGGAGGACTACTGCCATAGTTGCCCAGAATTCCAGATCACAGCTCTGAGGGTGCATTATTGAAACCCTTTGGTTCCCTTTCCCATTATAGGAGTGTCATTCGAGCGGGTTGCAATGGATCTGGTGGGTCCGTTGGTGAAGACCGCGAGGGGACACCAATACATCCTGGTAATCGTGGATTACGCCACCTGGTATCCTGAGGCAATCCCGCTATGCACGGCGGCAGCAAAAGGTATCGCACGGGAGCTCTTCCATTTATTTAGCTGGGTGGGTATTCCGCGGGAAATCCTGACGGACCAGGGCACCGCGTTCATGTCTTGTGTGATGAAAGATGTCTGCAATCTGTTACGAATAAAACAAGTGAGGACCAGTGGGTACCATCCACAAACGGACGGGCTGGTGGACCCTAAAACAGATGCTGAAGAAGGTCATCGAGAGAGACGGGAGGAACTGGGACCAGCTGCTGCCCCACCTGATGTTTTCAGTGCGTGAGGTACCCCAAGCATCCACGGGGTTCTCCCCCTTTGAGCTCCTGTATGGCCGTTGGCCCCGCGGGCTGCTGGACCTTGCCCTCAGTCGAATTTGCAATGGGGGTAGACCTCAGCCCGACTCAACGACAAGAGCTCAGAGAGTTGGTCCAGCGGAATACGTCCGTGTTCTCTGAGGTGCAGGGATCTCGTGGAACATCATATCTACACCCGCCCGGGAGAAAAAGTGCATAAACAGCCATACCGGATACCAGAAGCCCGGAGGATGGCGGTCCAGCGGGAAGTGACGACAATGCTAGAAATGGGGGTACTGGAGGAGTCATACAGTGAGTGGTCTAGCCCCATAGTGCTTGTTCCGAAACTGGATGGAACCGTCCGCTTCTGTAATGACTTCCGGGGCCTGAACGAGGTCAGTAAGTTCAATGCCTACCCAATGCCCCGGGTGGACGAACTGATCGACCGCTTGGGATGGTGAGATACGTCAGCACCTTGGACCTGACGAAGGGGTACTGGCAGGTGCCACTGGCAGCGGCCGCCCAGGAGAAGACTGCCTTCTCCACCCCTGGGGGGCTATACCACTACCGGGTTCTGCCTTTCGGGCTCCACGGGGCACCAGCAACCTTTCAGCGACTCATGGACCGCGTCCTGCGGCTGTACAGTGAGTACGCAGCTGCTTATCTGGATGACATAATTGTGCACAGTGACAGTTGGGAGTCACATCTGGGTAGGTTACAGGCCGTGGTTGATGCGCTAAGGGATGCAGGTCTGACTGCGAACCCCCACAAGTGCAAGCTGGGCTACGCTGAGGTGTAGTACCTGGGCTATCGGATCGGGAGGGGAAATGTCAAACCCCAAGAAAAAAAAAACGCTTCCATTAGGGGATGGCCGGTCCTCCGAACCAAGAGGCAGGTGAAGTCATTCCTGGGGTTAGCAGGTTACTACAGTAGATTTGTACCTAACTTTGCCGCAATAGCTTCTCCCCTCACAGACTTAACAAAGGCATGACTACCCCAGATGGTGCGATGGACGGAGGACACAGAGGCGACGTTCCAGGCCCTGAAGGATGCGCTATGTTCGCACCCGATACTCGTCACACCGGACTTCTCAAAAAAACTCCTGGTCCAGACAGACGTGTCTGACACAGGGGTAGGGGCAGTTTTGTCCCAAGAGCAGGAAGGCGAGGAGCACCCCATCATGTATGTCAGCAGGAAGCTCCTCCCGAGGAAGAAGAAATACTTGATTGTTGAGAAGGAGTCCCTCGCCGTGAAGTGGGCACTGCACACCCTCAAGTATTACCTCCTCGGGAGGAAGTTCCCCCTGATCACTGACCATGCCCCCCTTGTGTGGATGGCAAGAGGTAAGGACACGAATGACCATGTCACTCCCTGGTTCCTGTCCTTATAGCGACTCTCTTTCTCTGTCATCCACAGGTCGGGGGCCCAGCACGGCAATGCGGACACCCTATCCAGGAGGGATGCAAGCCCTGAGCATGCCATCCCTGCCAGTCAGGGCTAAGGGGGGGTGGTATCCCAGGAGGTCTACCCCGGGGGATGGTAATAGAGGGGAGGTGACGTTGGCTCCCTCTGCTGGGAATACGGGAGCTGGGCACCCCGACACCGACAGCTCTAAGTGGAGGTAATTAGAGGATGGTGCCAACCAGCCGTGGACGCCAAATGAAAGGAGCACGGTGGCACACTGCGAGGGAGGACGGGGAGAGACTGACACCAAGCGAAAGGAGAGAAGAAGGACCGAGCCAAACCTCAGTGATTTTCTTTGTTATGTTTATTTTCTGTCTTAGTAAAGTTGTTTTTGCCTCCCTGTTTCTGTGTCAATCTCTGCACGCTCAACCCAACACCCCACGGTTTACCACAGCGTACAGAGGCACGTTTTCAGCAACGTTCGCTCCTGTGTTCCAATGGCACGTTGTGTTAGCTAATCCAAGTTTATAATTTTAAAAGGCTTATTGATCATTAGAAAACCCTTTTGCAATTATGTTAGCACAGCGGTTGTCCTGATTAAAGAAGCAATACAACTGGCTTTCTTTAGACTAGTTGAGTATCTGGAGCATCACCATTTGCGGGTTCAATTAGAGGCTCAAAATGGCCAGAAACAAAGAACTTTCTTCTGAAACTCGTCAGTCTATTCTTGTTCAGAGAAATGAAG
>NC_036872.1:29272078-29279578 GCF_002910315.2 Salvelinus sp. IW2-2015 | reverse complement strand
TCATCCAGGTCAGGGCAGGAGTCAAGAGAAGTGAGATGTTGTCGGACATTTACACATTTGTCAGACCACACATTTGATCCTCCGGTTGGAAGCAGATTGAGGGGATTCTCGTTTTCTTTAGAACTCCAGAGTGAGTGTGGTATTCCAAGACAAACAGGCTGCCGCTGCTATGGCTCCCCTCCATCCCTGTGGGCAAGCCTGGCGCTGGTCCCATACTCCTCTGCCCACACTCATGCTCCTGCTCCAGCCTTCTCTCTCTCTCTCTCTCTCTTAGGTGAGAGCCATGCCCATTCACGGAAAGCTTCATTTTGTATTTTAGCCCAGATTTTTCTGAAAACCCCCAATGCTTAAATAGAAACAGTCCTCCTGAGTTGAGTGGGGTTTTGGAGTGTTGGCTCGGCTGTGGTCAGAATTTAAATGCTATCAAATGAGGTGTGGAGGGGTGACTCTGATAAATATTCCCCTTAAGTACTTTCTTCCTCATAGATTTCAACCACTTTGAGAATTGCTTTACAGTGACATTTTTCTACAGCACTGTAAGGTATGCTACAGTGGGTTTGTATCTGTAGCATATAAGAACTACCTTTTTCAATGAAATGCCATGTGTGTTAGTGTTACACTAGACAGATGCTATTAACTCACTTTCATTCAATTGTTTCATTTGGATGATTGACACATTTACAGATTAAAAGTTTATACAATGTAGAAAGGCTGCAGAAAGTATTTGCTTTGCACAGCAAGGAAATATAAAATATAATATGGTAGTTGATGTAATAAATAATTAATAGTTTCTGTCTCTGATTATTGCTAATACGGCAGGTAGCCTAGTGGTTAGAGCGTTGGACTAGTAACCAGAAGGTTGCAAAATCAAATCCCTGAGCTGACAAGGTAAAGATCTGTCGTTCTGCCCCTGAACAAGGCAGTAACCCACTGTTCCTAGGCTGTCATTGAAAATAAGAATTTGTTCTTAACTGACTTGCCTAGTTCAATAAAAAATGCAGGGGAATGTATGTGACAACTACAGTAGAACTAGTCAAATACTTTGCTTCTGTCCCTTTATAAAAGGGATGCGCTCAATGAAGCGAATGGCAAGCACTCTCCACAAGAGGGAGCCATCTTACAATCTTACAAAGATTGAAATGCAACCTTTTGCACAATACTGTAATGCAGTTATTTAGCAGATTTAGCATACACATATTTAGCAGATGTTATTGCAGGTGTAGCGAAATGCTTGTGTCCCTAGCTCCAACAGTGCAGTAGTATATAACAATTTACAACAATACACAAATCTTAAATCAAAAGAATGGAATTAAGAAATATATAAATATTAGGACAAGCAATATCAGTGGCATTAACTAAAATACAGTATAATAGAATACAGTATATACAGTGCATTCGGAAAATAGTCGGACCCATTGACATTTTGTTACGTTACAGCCATCAATCTACACACAAAACCCCATAATGACAAAGCAAAACAGTTTTTTAGACATTTTTGCAAAGTTATTACGAATAGAAAAATTGAAATAACCATTTACATAAGTATTCAGACCTTTTACTCAGTACTTTGTTGAAACACCTTTGGCAGCGATTAAGGCCATGAGTCTACTTGGGTATGAAGCTAYAACCTAGGCACAGCTKATTTGGGGAGTTTCTTCCATTCTTCTCTGCAGATCCTCTCAAGCTCTGTCAGGTTGGATGGGGTGCGTTGCTGCACAGCTATTTTCAGGTCTCTCCAGAGATGTTTGATCGGGTATAAGTCCGGGCTCTGGCTGGGCCACTCAAGGACATTCAGAGACTTGTCCCGAAGACATTCCTGCATTGTTTTCAATGTGTGCTTTGGGTTGTTGTCCTGTTGGAAGGTGAAGCTTCGCCCCAGACTGAGGTACTGAACTAGTCTCATCAAGGATCTCTCTGTACTTTGCTCTGTTCATCTTTCCCTCAATCCTGACTAGTCTCCCAGTCCCTGCCGCTGATAACATCCCCACAGCATGATGCTGCCACCACCATACTTCACTGTAGGGATGGTGCCAGGTTTCCTCCAGACGTGAAGCATGGCATTCAGACCAAAGAGTTTAATCTTGGTTTCATCAGACCAGAGAATCTTGTTTCTCATGGTTTGAGAGTCGTTAGCTGCCTTTTGGCAAATACAAAGCGCACTGTCATGTGCTTTTTACTGAGGAGTGGCTTCCGTCTGGCCACTCTACCGTAAAGACCTGATTGGTGGAGTGCTGCAGAGATGGTTGTCCTTCTGGAAGGTTCTCCCATCTCCACAGAAGAACTCTGGAGCTCTGTCAGAGTGACCATCAGGTTCTTGGTCACCTCCCTGACCAAGGCCCTTCTCCCCTGATTGCTCAGTTTGGCCGAGCTGCCAACTCCAGAAAAAGTCTTGGTGATTGCAAACTTCTTCCATTTAAGAATGATGGTGGACACTGTGTTCTTGGGAACCTTCAATGCAGACATTTTTTGGTACCTTTCCCCAGATCTGTGCCTCGACACAATCCTGTCTCTGAGCTCTACAGAGAATTCCTTCAACCTCATGGATTGGTTTTTTCTCTGACATGCACAGTCAACTGTGGGACCTTATATAGGCAGGTATGTGCCTTTCCAAATTATGTCCAATCAATTGAATTTACCACAAATGAACTGTTTTAGAAACATCTCAAGGATGATCAATGGAAACTTGAGCTCAAATTCGAGCCTCATAGCAAAGGGTCTGAATACTTATGTAAATAAGGCATTTCTGTTTTTATTTTTAATAAATGTGTTTGTGTAAACCTGTTTTTGCTTTGTCATTATGGGATATTGATGAGGAAAATGTTAAATTTACAATATTTTTTGGTGGGGAGGGCACAAGGGGTGGCCGGCTGAGCCGCGGGAAGAGCCAGAGCACATGGAGCAGGCGATAGAGAAGTGGTCAGTCGACCCAAGGAGAGTGCCAGAGCCCGCATGGAGTTGATGGAACAGTGTGAGGAAGGATACCGGGAGAATGGAGTTGGCTAGGAGTTATGCGACAGCGCAAGCGTGCTGTAAGAGCGGGTCATCAGTCCGGTGCCATATGTGACGGCTCCACGCACCAGATCTCCAGTGCGCCTCCTCAGCCCCGTATGTCCTGTGCCGGTTCCTTGCACTCGCCATGAGGAGCGTGTAGTCAGTCCGCCAAAGAAACCCCAAGATTCTTTTGGGGGAGGCATATGGAGCCTGGCGGTCGAGCAGCAGAGAGTGCCAAGAGCCTCTGTGGGAGTCGGAGGAGGAATTCCATGAAGATTCTGGAGAGGTGGTAGCGATGAGATGCCTGCAGCACACTCGTCCTGAAGTGCGTGTCCCAGTCCGGTACGTCCTGTGCCAGCTCCCTGCACTCTCCCTGAAAGAGCCAGAGGCCGTCAGAGAGGCAAGGAGAAGTTGGGAGAGAGAGAGGAGAGAGATGTTGTACAAGTGTGTCTGCCTCAACATTCGACCAGAGGATCCGGTTAGCAGTCGGTGAAAACTGTACCGGCTCTCACACATCTGGACTCTCAGTGCGCCTCCCCAGTCTGATACGTCCCTGTGCCTTCTCCAGCAACTCGCCGGAAGTGCGTGTCCACCAGTCCAGGTGCCCTTCTGTACCGGCTCCACGCACTTGAGGCCTCCAGTGCGCATTTCACAGGTCCAAGCTTCCGGCGATTGGTTCCCATCCAGAGCTTCCGGTGAAGGTTTCCCAGTCCAGAGATTCCGGCGACGGTTCCCACTCAGAGCTTCCGGCGACGTTCCCAGGTCCAGAGCTTCCGGCGAGGTTCCCAGTCCAGAGCCTTTCCGGCGACGGTTCCCAGTCAGAGCTTCCGGCGACGGTTCCCAGTCCAGAGCTTCCGGCGACGGTTTCCCAGTCCAGAGCTTCCTGCGACGGTCCACAGCTCCAGAGCTTTCGGCGACGGTTCACAGTCCGGAACCTCCAGCGACGGTCAACGGTCCGGGACCCCAGCAAGGGTCAACGGTCCGGAGCTTTCCAGGAAAGGCGTCCAGTCCAGCTCCAGGCAGGAGCCATTCCTCTGCGCCGGTGCCCAGTCCGGGTACGGTGTTCAGGTCCACGCTCCATGGCCGGAGCCTTCCTCAGCGCCGTATCCAGTCCGGGCACGGCGACCAGCACAGCTCCAAGGCGGGAACCTTCTTCTGCGCCGGTGCCCAGTACCAGGCACGCGTTCCAACCCTGCTCCAGGGCCGGAGCCCTCCTCTGCGCCGGTGCCCAGTCCAGGCACAGCGTTCTGCCCGCGCCCATGGTTGGATCCGGGCGTTCTGGGGGTGGGGGGAGGCTAACGACCCGCACCGGAGCCGCCACCGACACTAGTCAACCCCCCTAAACCCCCATTTGGTTTCAGGTTTTGCGGCCGGGGTCCGCACCTTTGGGTGGGGGTACTGTCACGCCCTGACCATAAGAGCCCTTGTTTCTCTATGGTGTAGTAATCAGGGCGCTGGACTAGTGAGTATTCTGTTTATAATTTTCCAATGTTTGTGTTCTAGTTTATATTTCCATGTTAGTGTTTTGTATGATTCCCAATTAGAAGGCAGTTGGTAATCATATTTAAGTAGCGATTTTTTCCCACCTGTGTTTGTGGATATTGTTTTTGTGTTTGTGCATGTGCACCACGTAGTCACGTTAGTTGTTCGTTTATTGATATGTTTTGTTTTGTTTTAAGTTTCTCTTGAATTAAATATGTGGAACTCACATCCGCTGCGCCTTGGTCCGTTCTTAACGACATCCGTGACATTTTGAAAGGCTTGTAACGTAATACAATGTGGAAAAAAATGAAGGGGTCTGAATACTTTCCGAATGCACATATGAGATGAGTAAAGGAGTGTGTAAGCATTATTAAAGTGACTAGTGTTCCATTATTAAAGTGACCAGTGATTCCATGTCTATGTTTATAGGGCAACAGCCTCTAAGGTGCAGGGTTGAATAACCGGGTGGTAGCCGGTTAGTGATGGCTATTTAACAGTCTGATGGCCTTGAGATGGAAGCTGTTTTTCAGTCTCTGGTTCCCAGCTTTGATGCACCTGTACTGACCTCGACTTCTGGATGATAGCAGAGTGAACAGGGTGTGGCTCGGGTGGTTGATGTCCTTCATAATATTTTTGGCCTTACTGTGACATTGGGTGCTGTAGGTGTCCTGGAGGGCAGTGTGCGTTGGGCATACCGCACGCTGGGCAGACTGCACCACCCTGAGGGTCTTAGGGGCCAAGCCAAATTTCTTCAGTTGAAGAGGCGCTGTTGCAGCTTCTTCACCACACTGTCTATGTGGGTGGATCATTTCAGTTAGAAAGAATATAACAGATTTATAGTACAAAGACATCTCCCAGACGAATCCCCACAGTCATTGTTTATTCATCATTATGGATCAACATGTAGATGGACCTGTTCCTAGTTGCATACTGTCCCAATTGTTCTTTCAATAGGCGGTATGTTTAAGTGAACCTCATTCACAGGAGGTTGGTGGCACCTTAATTGTGGAGGACGGGCTTGTGGTATTGGCTGGAGCGGAAAGAGTGGAATGGTATCAAATACATCAAACACATGGTCTTCCCCTCAGCAGCATCCACTGACCTCATTGATCTGTTGAGGCCTGTAGACATTGTGGTTCCCTTATGTCCTGCTGTCTTCTACTGTATGCTTCAGCTGGCTCAAGCAGTTCTGTATGGGGCCTGTGAGAAGAGACCAAGGTTATTATAGTAAACTAAAAGTGAAATTAAAATGAAAACGAATCATCAAAGAACAATTGAGTAAACTGAAATAAAATAATTAACAAACCCGTTTGAAAAACGAAAACTATACTGAAACTATTATCTCCAAAACGTACTAAAATAAAAACCATCATGAATTATGTTTAGTTTTAGATTTTTTGGGGGGGAGAAATCAAATTGTGTTTTCAATGGGGTTTTCAAGCTTTTGAATCTGGAGGGTCACATTGAGATTGACTTTATAATTTAAAGGTAGACACAGACAGATGACGTTGCCACGAGCAGCACCGCAGATGCAGATGTTAGGCTACTTTCTGTCCCTAACACCAAAACTAACACTGAAACTAAATCATCTAAAAACAAAATCTCTATATATTAAAAAAAAAAATGAACTAAATAAAAACAAAACTGAGTTTCAAATAAACATCTTAAAACTAATAGAAATGTAAATATAAATAAACAAAACTCCACTGAGTGTACCAAACATTAAGAACACCTGCTCTTTCCATGGCAGAGACTGACCAGGTGAAAGCTGTGATCCCTTATTGATGTCACAAGTTACATCCACTTCAATCAGTGTAGAGGAAGGGGAGGAGACAGGTTAAAAGAAGGMTTTTTAAGCCTTGAGACAATTGAGACATGGATTGTTTGTGTGCCATTCAGAGGGTGAATGGGAAAGACAAAATATTTAAGTGCCTTTGAATGGGGTATGGTAGTAGGTGCCAGGCACACCGGTTTGTGTTTGTGTCAAGCAGGCACACTGGTTTGTTTCACGCTTAACAGTTTCCCGTGTGTATCAAGAATGGTTCACTACCCAAAGGACACCCAGCCAAACTTGACACAACTGTGGGAAGCATTGGAGTCAACATGGGCCAGCATCCCTGTGGAACGCTTTCCACACCTTATAGAGTCACATTTGTTCCTAATGTTTGGTATACTCAGTGTATAATGACCTTGGAAGAGACAATGGTACCCATTTATTCATTTAATGGCCTTCTAGTCACACTTGGCCTGCACTTTGTCAGGGTTCACAGGGACAATAAAGTCCAACATGGATCTTAGAATGGTGATTCATTTAGTCAATAATTTTTCAACATTGAGAGCTGTTATTGGAATTTGAAAACATAATCCAGTTGGCACCAAAAATCACAGGGAAGGACACAAGAAGGATCTGATCATTTATCATAATTTGAGTTCAACCGAATGAAGCAGCTCTTTTATGCATTCGAAAGTGTGCTATTTAAATCAAATATATTCATTGCGTAGCATGACATATGTCTTTGCATTGCATTGCATCTTCCTGGTATTCTTTTCAAGTTCCTCTTGCAGTAAGACGCTCTTGTGTATTGTGGCTTTAGCTCGGCCTAACCTTTCATTCAGTAATAATCTCTGTATTTTAAGGTATACACTGTTGATTGGGAATAAGCACCCACTGTCACGCTGGAGAGCCGGGGATTTCCCCGTCTGCTTCAGGATGCATCCCAAATGGCACCCTATTCTCTATATATTGTAGTGCACTACTTTTGACCAGGATGCATCTGCTCTGATTCTCCGCACCTTAGCACTCATCACAGCTGCTACCAGACTCTTATTATACTGTTCAATTTATACACTTGCCCCCACCCCACCCCCTTTCCCTGATACATGTGTAAATATTGGACTATAAAGTATGCCTTCCTGTATTATAATTATTCTATAATGTTTATTCTATTCTACGGCCATTAACGTTATGTTCGTATTCATATTTTCTTTTACAATTTCTTATTGTTGTTGCATTGTCGAGAAGGAACC
>NC_036872.1:29266663-29271249 GCF_002910315.2 Salvelinus sp. IW2-2015 | reverse complement strand
TGTCGCACCACGTAGTCACGTTTAGTTGTTCGTTTATTGATATGTTTTGTTTTGTTTAAGTTTCTCTTTGAATTAAATATGTGGAACTCAACATCCGCTGCGCCTTGGTCCCGTCTTACGACATCCGTGACAATTAGAATAAAGCTGTAACGTAATACAATGTGGAAAAAATGAAGGGGTCTGAATACTTTCCGAATGCACATATGAGATGAGTAAAGGAGTGTGTAAGCATTATTAAAGTGACTAGTGTTCCATTATTAAAGTGACCAGTTTAATGTTTTTAATGTTTATTCTATTCTACGGCCATTAACGTTATGTTCGTATTCATATTTTCTTTTACAATTTCTTATTGTTGTTGCATTGTCGAGAAGGAACCAGCAAGTAAGCATTTCGTTTGATGATGTATACCATGCGTATCCTGTACATACAACTAATAAAACTTGAAACTTGGTCTGGCAAGGTGAAGATAATAGCTAGGTAACATCCAGGAGGCATCCTGAAGGAAAATCATGACCTCACCTCATCATCATCAGCAGCAGCAGCATCMTCATCATCCTCCCTTATTGTCATCATTTGGACTAAATATCTACAGTAGTTGATTAGTCTTCTCTAAACAGACAACAAAGCACAAACATTGACGGTAGGCAGCCAGCAGGTGAGTTTAGAGTGCCACTGTGATCTAACATGGCCAGAGGGATTGTGTACTAATTGACCTCTGCTCTCCAACCCATCAACACGGGGGGGCAGGAAAATATCTATCTTGCCTGCTCCCAATTTCACAGGGGCCTGGCTACTTACCACCCTGGGGAATGTCCAGCTGAGAGACAGAAAGCCGCTGAGAAAAGGCACTGGGGTAAGTCTACATTGATCACATCATTTCTGCTGATGGAAACATATCATGGCCTAACCACCTGGAGAAAACTTACCCAACTCGAAGCACTAATCGATCCTTTTACATGACCTATCGTAAAAACTTTTAATTGAGAAATAATCAACCTAAAATTGTTGTTCTGCACTGTAAAAGTGCCCTTTACCAATATTGTTGAAGTCAACAGGGAGATGAGGACAAACTTGTTTGACCTCCTACTGATTGTTCCCTTAACCCACCATAGCATGCTTATTAACCAAAACAGAACAATTATAACCCATACAGCTTCTAGCACAATACATTTGTCCACTGATGCCTGTCGGTGTCTAACCTGAGCTTTGAACCATGAATTTCACACCCACGCACGCAAATACCCATACACACACCCACACACACACACACACACCCACACACACGCATGCACACACCCACATACGCATGCACACACCAACACACACAAGCACACACCCACACCCCCACACACACACACAAGCACACACCCACACCCCTACGCACACACCAACACACACACGCATGCACACATCACACACACACATATGCAAGGCAGGACAGCAGCATCATGCATCATGGTCGGCCAGAGTTAGAATCCTACAGGCCTGATTATAACGGTAGACCACTGTTCTGTTTAGCCCTGTGTTCTGTGGTAACAGAGAGGCTTGTACTGTAACATGATGAATGAGCCTCCACAGACAGAACCACGGTCCAGTTAGACAGGTCCGTGTAGTGCAGGGTGGAGCTGATCTGGCATGTCTTTTCTAATCAATCAAGATGCTGACGTGTACTCCATCTGCATCTACTCTGAGGGTGTCCTAAATGGCACCCTTTTCCCTACATAGTGCACTACTTTTGACCAGAGCCTAGCCCTATGGGCCCTGGTGAAAGCTAGTGCACTATATAAGGAATAGGGTGTCATTTGGGACTCAGTCTTTGTCTGTGGCAGGGGCTTGGTGGGATGCATAGGGGTGCGCATAGAATGCAAAGTGAAGAAAACACAAAGGCAATAATTTGACAGCACTTTATTATATTATGGTTACATCAATCAGTTTACCATCAATTGCAGAATAAAGTGTGCCTTCATATTTCAGTATTTGGTTCTCATAAATATGCTGATTATTCCTATAAACATATACAATTCTCTAAAGTACTGAATCACAGAGTCCTCAATGAGCAAGACAGTCTCCACAAAAACCTTCTGTTGGTGGACCACAATGGCAATGATAACATTATCTGCCTCCCAAATGACACCCTATTCCCTTTATAGTGCACTACTTTTGACCAAGAGTACTTTCTGGTCAAAAGTATTGCATTATAGAATATGGTGCCATTTGGGACGCGTCCATTTAGTTAAAGTTTGTATAGATACAAGTCTCCTACAGCATTTAGTCATAACTCCACCAATAACATGTATGACTTCCAGGCAGAATGGGATGTTCTGGTGACATGCATGAGATGGGATGGAAAGGTGAAAGAGATGACATAAGCCACATACCCTCACATTTTATCACCCTCAATTCTTTCTTGCCTATTCAAAGAGGTTTCCCAGAATATGGGGAACAGGGAGAGAGGTGGAAGATAGAGTACCACCTTTCCCAGATTGCATTGTATTAAAAAATGCCTGCATGCGGGTGATTTCTACAGCGAATGAAAGGCAATTAATCTTGTTTTTATTCTCCTCCTGTGTGTGTCCCTGTGTGCGTCTTTGAATGGACTGTACCACCAAATCCATGAGGACCTTTCACAATGCTAAGGTTGACCTTGTGGGGCTCTCAGCTGCTGCTGTTGCTGCTTACAGTAAGATGTGGGGGCTGGTAGAAGTGTGTGTGTGTGTGTGTGTGTGTGTGTGTGTGTGTGTGTGTGTGTGTGTGCTTTGGTGTGTGTGGTGTGGGGTGTGTGTGTGTGTGTGTGTGTGTGTGTGTGTGTGTGTGTGTGTGTGTGTGTGTGTGTTGTGTGTGTGTGTGTGTGTGTGTTGTGTGTGTTGTGTGTGTTGTGTGTGTGTGTGTAGAGGTGGGTCTGTGTGTTGGGGGTGCGTGCGTGTGTATGTGTGTGTGTGTAGAGGTGGGTCTGTGTGTTGGGGGTGCGTGTGTACAGTGATTGCATGTGTATGTGTGTGATCTACACCTGTGTGTGTGTCTACATATGTATCTGTGCTTGTGTGTGTGTGTGTGTGTGGTGTGTGTGCTTGTTGTGTGTGTGTGTGTGTGTGTTGTGTGTGTGTGTGTGTGTGTGTGTGTGTGTGTGTGCGTGTGTGTGTGTGTGTGTGTGTGTGTGTGATGTGTGTGTGTGTGTGTGTGTGTGTGTTTGTTTGCACATGCTGGCAGCTGCTCAGTCAATGTACAGTTTAACTCAAAGTGTCCTAAAGCAGAGGACAGGACTGAAAATGTACCAGTGTTTATGTTCCAGGTGTGTTTATGTACCAGGTGTGTTTATGTACCAGGTGTGTTTATCCATCAGATGTGTTTATATGCCAGGTTTGTTTATGTACCAGGTGTGTTTATGTACCAGGTGTGTTTATGTACCAAGTGTGTTTATGTGCGTGTACACATATTTCTGTGTGAGTACCTACTGTAAGGTGCTGAATTGTACTCTAACATGGTTGTAATTCAATGCACTAAATGACAGGCAGCACTACTGGCTCCTTAGCAAAGTAGCCAATGCTAATCCTGATTAATGTGCAACATTAACACTATGATAACACTGTAATAATGGTGCCGGAGGGGATGGCTTCCGTTTTATAGGCTCTTAACCAACAATGTTATTTTGTTTGGATTTTTCGCAATGTTTGTAACTTATTTTGTACATAATGTTGCTGCTACGGCCTCTTATGACCGAAAAGAGCTTCTGGAAATCAGAACAGTGATTACTCACCTTGAACTGGACAAATCATTTTTATTTAATGAGTAGGACAAGAGGGATTTACTTCAGACACCCGACAAGGCCCTCTTCCTCGTCATTCGCAGGAGAAAAAGACGGAGATATTGCGGAAGGAGATTGGGGTGCCTTGTAAGGATCCGGTGACAAGTGGCTAATCTGCCTTTGCCATCGGTACTATTGGCCAATGTACAATCACTGGATAATAAAGTGGACGATCTGCAAGCACGTATATCCTACCAACCGGACATTAAAAACTGTAATATCTTATGTTTCACCGAGTCGTGGCTGAACGATTACATGAATAACATACAGCTGGCGGGTTACACACTGTATCTGCAGGATAGAACAGCAGCCTCTGGTAAGACAAGGGGTGGCAGTCTATGTATATTTGTAAACAACAGCTGGTGCACAATATCTAAGGAAGTCTCGAGGTTTTGCTTGCCTGAGGTGGAGTATCTCATGATAAGCTGTAGACCACACTATCTTCCAAGAGAGTTTTCATCTATATTTTTCATAGCTGTCTATTTACCACCACAAACCGATGATGGCACTAAGACCACACTCAGTGGGCTGTATATGGCCATAAGCAGACACATCGATGGCCCTGAACGAACTTTATCTGACTCTTTGTAAACTGGAAACCACACACCCTGAGGCTGCATTCATCGTAGCTGGGGATTTTAACAAGGCTAATCTAAAAACAAAACTCCCTAAATTCTATCAGCATATCGATTGTGCTACCAGGGCTGGAAAAACACTGGACCATTGCTACACTAATTTCCGCGACGCTTACAAGGCCCTCCCCCGCCCCCCTTTCGGAAAAGCT
>NC_036872.1:29253320-29266653 GCF_002910315.2 Salvelinus sp. IW2-2015 | reverse complement strand
CTACACTCGCATTAACATCTGCTAACCATGTGTATGTGACTAATAAAATTTGATTTGATTTGATTTGATTTGATTTGATTTGAA
Organism: Salvelinus sp. IW2-2015; assembly: GCF_002910315.2. Lineage (NCBI taxonomy): Eukaryota > Metazoa > Chordata > Actinopteri > Salmoniformes > Salmonidae > Salvelinus > Salvelinus sp. IW2-2015. The sequence goes on along the minus strand of NC_036872.1, from coordinate 29,266,569 downwards.
GCAAACAGGAAAACGTTCATCCAGAGGCTGCGCTCCTAGTGGCCGGGGACTTTAATGCAGGGAAACTTAAATCAGTTTTACCTCATTTCTACCAGCATGTTAAATGTGCAACCAGTGGGCAAAAAACTCCAGACCACCTTTACTCCACACTACAGAGACAAAGCTCTCCCTCGTCCTCCATTTGGCAAATCTGTCCAAAGTTCTATCCTCCTGGTTCCTGCTTACAAGCAAAAACTAATTCAGGAAGCCCCAATGACTCGGTCAACACAAAAGTGGTCAGATGAAGCAGATGCTAAGCTACAGGACTGTTTGGCTAGCGGAGTCTTCCAATGGCATTGAGGAGTACCAGATGAGCTGAATTACTTCTATGCTCGCTTCGAGGCAAGTAACACTGAAACATGCATGAGAGCATCAGCTGTTCCAGACTGTGTGATCACACTCTCCGTAGCCAATGTGAGTAAGACGTTTAAACAGGTCAACATTCACAAGGCCGCAGGGCCAGACGGATTACCGGGACGTGTACTCTGAGCATGCGCTGACCAACTGGCAAGTGTCTTCACTGACATTTTCAATCTCTCCCTGTCTGAGTCTGTAATATCAACATGTTTCAAGCAGACCACCATAGTCCCTGTGCCCAATAACACTAAGGTAACCTGTCTAAATGACTACTGACCTGTTGCACTCACGTCTGTAGCAATGAAGTGGTTTGAAAGGCTCACATCAACACCATTATGCCAGAAACCCTAGACCCCCTCCAATTTGCCATCACAGGGCGGCCTCCACCCAGTACCCTGCCTTGAACTTAGACACTGTCTCTAGCCGGCTACCACCCGGTTACTCAACCCTTCACCTTAGAGGCTGCTGCCCTATGTACATAGACATGGAACACTAGTCACTTTAATAAATGGAACACTGGTCACTTTACCAGTTTACATACTGTTTTACCCATTTCATATGTATATACTGTCACACCCTGATCTGTTTCACCTGTCCTTGTGATTGTCTCCACCCTCCTCCAGGTGTCACCCATCTTCCCTATTATCCCCTGTGTATTTATACCTGTATCTCTGTTTGTCCGTTGCCAGTTCGTCTTGTTTTGTCAAGTCAACCAGCATTTTTTTGTTCTCAGCTCCTGCTCTTCCCAGTCTCTCTTTTTCTCGCCCTCCTGGTTTTGACCTTTGCCTGTCCTGACTCTGAGCTCGCCTGCCTGACCACTCTGCCTGCCTCTGACCCTGAGCCTGCCTGCCAACCTATACCTTTGCCCACCCCTGGATTGTTGACCTCTGCCTACCCTGACCCTGAGCCTGCCTGCTGACCTGTACCGTTGCCCCACCTCTGGTTTACTGACCCCTGCCTGCCTTGACCTGTCTATTGCCTGCCCCTGTTGGAATATTAAACCATTGTCAAATCAACGTGTCTGCATCTGGGTCTTACCTTAATTCCTGATAGTACGAACTGGCCATGACTGACCCAGCAGACCCGGGCCAGCTGCGCAATGCCATCTCCACCCAGGGAGCCACCATCGGTAGGCATAAGGAATTGCTTTGTGGCCTTGTGGAGGGGGTCCAAACGTTAGCTGAACGCCATGACCGGGCATTGGACAGTTTGCTGGAGCAATTCCACAGGTTTTATGGGAGGCCGCCTACCATGGTGGTAACCCCACAGCTCCTCAGCGACTCTGCTGCTAGCAGAGTCCAGCTTCTCGGGAGCCCCTCCCCCCTCGGGAGCCCCCCTTTCCCTTCAGTTCATGGTGGAGAACGATGCTTCTGATGTAGGAATGGGGGCAGTCCTGTCACAGCGTTCTTCCTTGGATCTCAAGCTACATCCCTGCGCCTTCTTCTCCCACCGCCTCAACGTCCCGGAAAATAATTACGATGTGGGGAATCGTGAGCTTCTCGCGGTGAAGATGGCGTTGGAACAATGGAGGCACTGGCTGGAGGGGGCGGAACACCCGTCCATCGTGTGAACCGACCACAAGAACCTGGAGTATCTCTGCACCGCCAAGCGCCTCAACTCCAGGCAAGCCAGATGGGTCCTGCTGTTCACACGGTTCAACTTCTCCCTGTCGTACCGGCCGGGATCCAAGAATGTCAAGCCCCTCTGGGTGTTATCCCGCAAACACTCCCCCCGGTTTATTGGCCCATTTCCCATCTCTAAGATTTTTAGCCCCTCTGCTTTTCATCTTCTGTTGCCTCGTACCCTTAGTATACATCCCACCTTTCATGTGTCCAGAGTCAAACCCATGTCTCACAGCCCTTTGTCTCCTGTTTCCCCACCCCTGAATTGTTGACCTCTGCCTACCCTGACAATGAGCCTGCCTACCATCCGGTACCATTGCCCCACCTCTGGTTTACTGACCCCTGCCTGCCTTGACCTGTCCATTACCTGCCCGTGTTGGGAAATTAAACCATTGTCAATTCAATGTGTCTGCATCTAGGTCTTATCTTGATTCTTGATATATACTGTATTCTAGTCAAGGCCATACTATTGCACTATTGCTGCATATATACTATTCTACCCCACATATTCTTCAGATATAGTACATATTCTATCCGCATACTGCCCATAATGTCTATACATCCCATCACATACAGTGTATTCTGAAAGTATTCAGACACCTTCCCTTTTTCCACATTTTGTTACGTTACTGCCTTATTCAAAAATTGATAAAATATTTTTTTTCCTCATCAATCTACAAGCAATACCCCATAATGACAAAGTGAAAACAGGTTTAGAAATTTTTGCAAATGTATTTGAAATTAAAACAGGAATACCTTATTTACATAAGTATTCAGACCCTTTGCTATGAGACTCGAAATTGAGCTCATGTGTATCCTGTTTCCATTGATCATCCTTGAGATGTTTCTACAACTCGATTGTAGTCCACCTGTGGTAAATTCAATTGAGTGACATGATTTGGAAAGGCACCCACCTGTCTGTATAAGGTCCCACAGTTGACAGTGCATGTCAAAGCAAAAAACAAGCCATGATGTTGAAGAAATTGTCCGCAAAGCTCAGAAACAGGATTGTGTCACAGCACAGATCTGGGGAAGGGTACCAAAAAATGGCTGCAGGATTGAAGGTCCCCAAGAACACAATGGCCTCCATCATTCTTAAATGGAAGAAGTCTGGAACCATCAAGACTCCTCCTAGAGCTGGCCGCTCAGCCAAACTGAGCAATCAAGGGAGAAGGGCCTTGGTCAGGGAGGTGACCAAGAACCCAATGGTCACTCTAACAGAGCTCCAGAGTTCCTTTGGAGAACCTTCCAGAAGGACAACCATCTCTGCAGCGCTCCACCAATCTGGCATTTATGGTAGAGTGTCCAGATGGAAGCCACTCCTCAGTAAAATGCAAATGAAAGCCCCCTTGGAGTTTCCAAAAAGCAACTAAAGGCTCTCAGACCATGAGAAACAAGATCCTCTGGTCTGATGAAACCAAGATTGAACTCTTTGGCCTGAATACCAAGCGTCATGTCTGGAGGAAACCTGGCACCATCCCTACGGTGAAGCAAGGTGGTGGCAGCATCGTGCTGTGGAGATGTTTTTCAGTGGCACGGACTGGGAGACTAGTCAGGATCAAGGGAAAGATGAATGGAGCGAAGTGCAGAGAGATCCTTGATTAAAAAAACTGCTTCAGAGCGTTCAGGACTTGAACCCGATCAAATATCTCTGGAGAGACCTGAAAATAGCTGTGCAGTGACGCTCCCCATCCAACCTGACAGAGTTTGAGAGGATCTGCAGAGAATGGGAGAAACTCCCCAAATACAGGTGTGCCAAGCTTGTAGTGTCATACCCAAGAAGACATAAGGCTGTAATAGCTGCCAAAGGTGCTGAGTAAAGAGTCTGAATACTTACTTAAATATGATATTTCCGTTTTGCGTCAGGGAGGGGGTACTGTCACGTATACTCTCTCTCTGGCGCTCGAGGTCATCAGGCTACTCATTATTACGCACACCTGTAACCATCGTTAAGCCCATCAGCGCCTCATCAGACTCACCTGGACTCAATCATCTGCCTGATTACCTTCCCTATATAGAGTTGAAGTTGGAAGTTTGCATACACTTAGGTTTGAGTCATTAAAACTCGTTTTTCAACCACTCCACAAATTTCTTGTTAACAAACTATAGTTTTGGCAAGTTGGTTAGGACATCTACTTTGTGCATGACACAAGTCATTTTTCCAACAATTGTTTACAGACAGATTATTTCAGTTATCATTCACTATATCACAATTCCAGTGGGTCAGAAGTTTACATWCACTAAGTTGACTGTGCCTTTAAACAGCTTGGAAAATTCCAGAAAATTATGTTATAGCTTTAGAAGCTTCTGATAGGCTAATTGATATCATTTGAGTCAATTGGAGGTGTACCTGTGGATGCATTTCACGGCCTACCTTCAAACTCAGTGCCTCTTTGCTTGACATCTTGGGAAAATCAAAAGAACTCAGCCAAGACCTCAGAAAAAAAAAAAGTCTGGTTCATCCTTGGGAGCAATTTCCAAACGCCTGAACGTACCACGTTCATCTGTACAAACAATAGTACGCAAGTATAAACACCATGGGACCACGCAGCCGTCATACCACTCAGGAAGGAGACGCGTTCTGTCTCCTAGAGATGAACCTACTTTGGTGCGAAAAGTGCAAATCAATACCAGAACAACAGCAAAGGACCTTGTGAAGATGCTGGAGGAAACAGGTTCAAATGTATCTATATCCACAGTGAAACGAGTCCTATATCGGCATAACCTGAAATGCCGCTCAGCAAGGAAGAAGCCACTGCTCCAAAACCGCCATAAAAAAAGCCAGACTACGGTTTGCAACTGCACATGGGGACAAAGATCGTACATTTTGGAGAAATGTCTTCTGGTCTGATTAAACAAAAATAGAACTGTTTGGCCATAATGACCATCGTTATGTTTGGAGGAAAAAGGGGGAAGCTTGCAAGCCGAAGAACACCATCCCAACCGTGAAGCACGGTGGTGGCAGCATCATGTTGTGGGGGTGCTTTGCTGCAGGAGGAACTGTGGATGGCATCACGAAATGGATGTTATCAAGAGAAAGGAAAATGATGTGGATATATTGAAGCAACGTCTCAAGACATCAGTCAGGAAGTTAAAGCTTGGTCGCAATTGGGTCTTCCAAATGGACAATGACCCCAAGCATACTTCCAAAGTTGTGGCAAAATGACTTAATTTTAAGGACAACAAAGTCAAGGTATTGGAGTGGCCATCACAAAGCCCTGACCTCAATCATATAGAAAATTTGTGGGCAGAACTGAAAAAGTGTGTGTGAGCAAGGAGGCCTACAAACGTGACTCAGTTACACCAGCTCCGCCAAGCTCCCCGTGTGCCTCCGCCCCCCAAAAAATTGGGGGCTGCCTCTCGTGCTTCCGTCGTTGCCTTGACTCCTCGTATCGTTGCCGTTCCTCTTTCGCTGCCTCCGCCTGCTTCCATGGCAGGGTCTTGTCCCCTGACATTACCTCCTCCCAGGTCCAGGATGTCCTCCACTCCCTTTTCTCCCGGGCCCAGGATCCCTGCTCCTCCTGGCCAAGCTGCTTGGTCCTTTTTTGGTGGGGTGTTCTGTAACGGCTGTCGTCGGAATGAGACCAAAGCGCAGCGTGGAAAGTGTTCATGATCTTCATTGTCAAGAATCACTCAAACAAAAATAATGAATACAAAAACGAAAGCGAACAGTTCCGGCAGGCACAGGTACTAAACGGAAAACAACACCCCACAAAACCCAAACGGAAAATGAGAACTATTATATGAACCCTAATCAGAGACAACGATAGACAGCTGCCTCTGATTGGGAACCACACTAGGCTTAAACAACAAAGAAATAGAAAACATGTATTCTCCTACTCGAGTCACAACAAAGAAATAGAAAACATGTATTCTCCCACCCGAGTCACACCCTGACCTAACCAAACAAAGAATAAATAAGGATCTCTAAGGTCAGGGCGTGACACTTGCAGAAAGATTGATACGTGTTTGATAGTGTATTGTTTTTCCTTCATGTTCTAATACTTTAATTTGACCCCTTCCTTGTGTTTTTTGTAGTAAATAATAAAAAATAAACACTTTTTTTTTTTATACCCGACTCCTGTTACAATACATTTGCAAATATTTATAAAAACCTGTTTTTGCTCCGTCATTATGTGTTATTGTGTGTGGATTGATGAGGAAAAAACGATTTAATCAATTTTAGAATAAGGCTGTAATATAACAAAATGTGGAAAAAGTCAAGGGGTCTGAATACTTTCCGAATTCACTGTATATATTTATATTCCGGACTCCGACATTGCTCGCCCTAATATTTCTATATTTCTTAATTATATTATTTTACTTTTAGATTTGTGTGTATTGTTGTATATTGTTAGATAGWACTGCACTGTTGGAGCTAGGAAGACAAGCATTTTGCTGAACCCACAATAACAATCTGCTAAACCAATACAATTTGATTTGATTTGAGAAGAGAGAAGCAGTGCATGGAAGCATCTAAGACAGGCAGAGTCATAGCTGGGTTAGGTCAGACCGGCTTATCTACCAGTGGGCTGCGGAGGCAGAGGCTCCTGCATCACCACTGACTACACAAAGACAGTGGTCTGGGGACCTCACGGCTGTAGATTGTATAGGGAATAAATGACATGCTGCAGCCCTCTCCATTTCATCCAGAAACAGTCTGGTCATTGCGCAGTTTGGGCAAGTGCCAGATAGGCTGGTCCATCTTTAACCCAATGGGCTGGTCTAAATAGTATTTTTGGGGGGGGGGGCGCAGAATGATCATTATTTGCTCATAATGGGGGCTTTGAGGATAGAAATGGGCGTGTGTGTTAGAAATCTTCGGCACCATTTCTGGTCCCAGTCCAATTTTAATCTCATCACCCCGTTTCCCCTGTTCAGAGACGTGGTGCTTTATATAAAGCAAATAAAGCTAATAAAGCATGTATTACATGCCCAGGGTGTTAATCCATGCACTATTCTGTGGAGGGAGATTGAGTGGACCTAATAATACAATAAAACATTCATAAATTACATAATACGGCATAGAAAGCTATTGTATTATGTGCAGCAGCACATTGTCATACACTATATTTACAGAAGTATGTGGACACCCCTTCAAATTAGTGGAGTCGGCTATTTCAAATCATCAAATCAAATCATATAAAATATGATAAAATATGTATAAAATCGAGCACACAGCCATGCAATCTCCAAAGACAAACATTGGCAGGAGAATGGCTTAACTGAAGAGCTTAGTCAATTTCAACATGACACCGTCATAGGATGCCACTTTTCCAACAAGTCAGTTCGTCAAATTTCTACCCTGCTATAACTGTACCGGTCAACTATAAGTGCTGTTATTGTGAAGTGGAAACGTCTAGGAGCAACAACGGCTCAGCCGTGAAGTGACAAGCCATGCAAGCTCACAGAATGGATCGTCTGAATGCTGAAGCGCGTAGCACGTAAAAATTGTCTGTCCTCTGTTGTTACTTTAACTATCGAGTTCCAAACTATGTCTGGAAGCACTGTCAACACAAGAACTGCTCTTCGGGAGCTTTTCAATGCAAAGCGTCGGCTGGAGTAGTGTAAAGCTTGCCGCCATTGGACTCTGGAGCAGTGGAAATGTGTTCTCTGGAGTGATCACGCTTCACTATCTGACAGATGGACGAATCTGGGTTTGGCGGATGCCTGGAGAACGCTACCTGCGCCAATTCATAGTGTCAACTGTACAGTTTAGTGGAGGAGGAATAATGGTTTGGGGCTGTCTGTCTTTCATGGTTTGAGTGAAGGGAAATCTTATTAACTCTACAGTATACAATGACATTCTAGATGATTCTGTGCTTCCAACTTTGTGGCAAGTGGAGAGAAATTGCAATACTGTATGTGCTACTTTGATAATCCATACAATTGAAATCAAGAGAACTCTCAAGAAAGGGCTTAACAATAAATCAAACAGGCGGGCGCAAGAGAGTGAGAGTGTCCAGCCATCTTTCATCTGCCTCCCACTAGGTTAATCTGTCCTGTGTGGAAAATAAATCAGTTGTCCTACATTGATTTAGTAATCTAATGGAAAAGACCCAGAGAGAGGAACTGTGCTGGGAACTGAGGCTGGAATCGGGATGTGATTATCCTCGCTGGTCAACACTGGTGACCTGTTGTGCTCTTGGGACAAGCCATCCATATCTGAGAGTCACTGGTCTGAAGGAGACATGGCACACATCACTATCAGACCTCAGATCCCCTCATTCCCTGGCAAAGACAACATCATCTACAGTAGGGTGCATCCCAAATTGCACCCTATTCCCTGTCTAGTGCACTACTTTTGACCAGAGCCCTATGGGGGATTATTACTATTTGGAATGACATCCTAGTATCTAAAACCCCCTCCGCTGGATATGTATTGTGGAAGGGCTGTGAATTTACTTTCACGTTCACTCAATCTTCTCATAATGTTGGTGTGTTGATCAATTAAATAACCTACAATATGGCTGCATCCAGCCAGGAAACACTACCTAAAAACATACCCAGAAGACTTACATAAAAGGAGTGAATTTACCTCTGTAGGTAAATGCTTCAAGGTCGAATGCAAAGCGAGTCATTCGCCTATGTATGAGATGTGATGTGATTTTGCCTGAATCCAGGCAGACCTGTACTTGAAGGAATAAGGGCAAAAGTCTCTAAATCCCACTGGCTATATTCCCCTGTTGCTGCATCAGTGGAACTCATATTTCACCTGTCATACACTGCAATTTCTCTCACTGTCAAGCTATTCCCAAAGTCCTGCCTCCCCCTTCTCTTTCTCACTCACACTTTTTCTCTCTGTTCTCTCTCTCTTTTAGAGAAGGAGGTGGGGAAGGAAATTCACCTGCCTCCTGTAATTGAATTAGAATGTCACTTTGTTATGGTTCTGTCAACACCCTCAGATCCTCAAAAAGTTATACAGCTGCACCATTGAGAGCATCTTGACTGGCTGCATCACCGCTTGGTATGCAACTGCTTTGTATCCGACCGCAAAGCGCTACAGAGGGTAGTGTGTAAGGCCCAGTACAAAACTGGGGCAGAGTTCCCTGCCATCCAGGACCTCTATACCAGGCAGTGCCAGAGGAAGGCCCTAAAACTTGTGACTCCAGCCACCATAGTCAAAGACTGTTCTCTCTGCTACCGCACGGCAAGCGGTACCGATGCACCAAGTCTGGAACCAACAGGACCCTGAACAGCTTCTACCCCCAAGCCATAATTAGACTAAATAGTTATTTAAATAGTTAACCAATAGCTACCCGGACTATCTGCAATGACCCTTATTCCACGTACTTTTTTGACTCATCACATACGCTACGGCTGCTGTTTATTATCTATCCTGTTGCCTAGTCACTTTACCCTTTTCTAAATGTACATATTTACCTCAATTACCTCGTACCCCTTCACATCGCCTCAGTACTGGTACCCTATGTATATCTCCAAGTTATTGTTACTAATTGTGTATTTATTCTGCATGTTATTATTTTTCTATTATTTGTCTTTTTTTCCCTCTGCATTGTTGTGAAGGGGCCATAAGTAAGCATTTCACTGTTAGTCTACACCTTTTGTTTACGAAGTATGTGAGAAATCCATTTGATTTGATATAAAAAAAAAAATAATTCAGCTGACATTCAATCAGACGTAACACAATTTTCCAAGGCAGATGGAAAAATGGTTTTTATTGTTATTTGTTGGTTTTTATTGTTATTTGTTGGTACGCTATTTGTTGGTATGAAGCTGAATATTTTATTTGACCTGTACTCCCTTCTGAGGACGTAGGGCTGCTTGTGCTGAAGGGAGTGTCACAAACAAATATGACCACGGCTGCTTGTGCTAAGGGGAGTGTCATAAAGGGAAGGGAAAGGGGATACCTAGTCAGTTGCACAACTTACTGCATTCAGCTGAAAGGTGTCTTCCACATCAGAAAGGTGCTTTAATCGACATCTTTGTTATCGGTGCCCGGGGAGCAGTTCTTGTGGGGGTTAACTGCCTTGCTCAAGGGCAGAACGGCAGATTGGTGCTAAAGGGGATGTCACAAACAAACATGATGTCTGCTCTGATATAATGAGTGTTGGCACTCCCCCGGGCTACAGTATTATGGGTAAAGGTCTAGGTGGAGAAAGAGGATAATATGCACATCCTAAACTTGAGAATATCCGTGCTTGGCAAAAAACAACAACCACAGAGATAAAGGAATGAGAGGCCTGCACATAGAATATTGCTGCTCCCCAGTGCTTGATTCCTGCACACAAATGCACAGTGCACACAAGGTGTAGGTCCTCCTCTTGCACAGAGTCTCTCCTCAACATAAAACAAACAGAATTAACGAAAAAATGGAGGCTAAACTTGTAGGATGTAAACCATCCAAAAACGCCTGGAAAACCAGAGTACACCTTACCATATGAACTGCTATTACTATCCGAGAGAAGCACAGATTCATTCTTTTTCATGTAAAACACAGTGTTGGAAGACAAATTTCCTCCCCCATTCTGTCCAGGCAGAGACTTACAGTTGGGATTCTTCCCCCTCCTCTCAGTGTTACAGTGAGTTGGGTGGTGGTGGTTGCCACGGGCTACTGGGCAGGGATTGAGTGATGGTGACATTCACTCCTTTGTGTGGCCGCTCATGCAAAAATGGCATAAGCCAAAACAGTGTGTCAGACTCAGCCACAGAGAGCAACAGGGGATGCAGAGTGACATGGCAGCTTGTGACAACAAAGTGGCCCATTTGAAATGTTCTTGCTGTTGATGTGTGTGTTTCTTTTGTGTTTACCTGAACAAAATTCTGACATACACCCAGCTGCTTCTTCCTCTCTGTAGCTAAGTGCTTCTTAATGATGATCTAGTGGAAATCTCGACTATAACCGGAATTGTATCCCAATGGCCCCATATTCCTTAAAGACATCCTCCAGTGATTATTGAGCTTTTCTGATTGAAAAGCGATATCCCAAGTATCAATACAGTAAAGTACACACACTAAAGGGTAAAGAGACCCAACTGCAAAATTCAGGGAGTAGGGCATTCCAGGAGATGGTATGATGTTGACTTTGTGATGCTATTGGCCTCCGCGCTTGCTTGAGGAACAATAGAGGAGCAAAAGAGAACAAAAGAGGAAAGGTCCGCCATGTCATGAGGATACATGGACCACTTATTGAGATCTGCCGTTTGTTAAGTAAATCAGGTGTTAAATGAGGTGAAAAGGAGACTGGAATAGGACTTGAAATAGTGCACTACTTTAAACCAGAGCCCTGTAATGCACTATGAAGGGAATAGGGTACCATTTGGGATTTAATCATGGATTCAGGGATCACCTTTGTGTGTTCTCTATTGTAGTTTCCTCAAGGAACCCCACAATGGTTTTATTCCATGAAAGCTAGTTACCACGGCTGTCCCCAATTGTATGACACTTTAACCTTTAAGAACAATATTTATTATGCTGGAGATGCCTCATACAATGTCTGGATGTGAATGTATTGGTAATCTATGCACATAAGGAACAAGAGGAAACCGCTCAATCTGGCTTGATTGTGACAAATGCAGACATTTCCCACTTATTATGAAAAATGTGTAAGCTCTCAATCACAGCTGAACCAAACTTTTATTTCAAGAATAGCCAAAAGTGACATCAATTATAGTAACATGAAAATAAATTGTTCCGTTAATCTTTTATTTCTGACTTTCAGAGGGCACCTATAAGGTTGCAATGCATCCTCTGTAATGCATCGACAGTGCATTTATTGTTTTCATATGAGAGGCAGTGGCCCATGGGAATGTGGGAGTGTTCAGTGACAGAGATGAAGGAAACACCAACATCAGTAGAATGCCACACACCTCCATACTTCAGTTAGCTGTAATGTATAATTATGTGAATATATTGTAGTCAACGTGCTAGAGTGTGAACACTCAAAACAGAACATCTGGCCCTGACACATTTTCCCTGGCCATCCACAAGAGATGCAGCCTACTCTAGTGCTATTGAGAGCCATCTTGTGAGGTGTGTGTATGTGTGTGCCACCCATGGTTCCCGTTGCAAATATTGCTTGGTATCTTCAGCTGCCTATCTGTACTTTCAGCACATTGACTGAGCTCAATGACATGGCAAGGACATTTCTCCAGTTAAATGAAAGTCCCCTCGGTGACATTGATGTATTGACCTACTTAAAATGATCAGCACTGTCGACATTTGGAAATGAAATCCCCCTTCACCGTAATAAAACCTTCCCCTTTCAGAACACACACAGCACATACGCGAGCGCACAAACACACACGCACACACGCACACACAAACACATGCACACACACACAAACAGACACACAAACACAGGGCCCGCTCTAGCCTTTTTGGAGCCCTAAGCGAGATTTGGTTGGGGTCCCCTCCCCCACCTCATGGGCAAAATATTTTAGTGGCCCCCTCCAGACAGTGTAGAGAAACATTTACATTTTAAAGTGTAAGTTTTCTGCAGTTCTACACATTTTGTCATGGGGCGAAGAGGAAATGTTGCAGTTTAAAGCAAGTTTTCTGCAGTTCTACACATTTTGCCAAGGTTTAACTGCAACATTTCCTCTTCGCCCCTGGCAAAATGTGTAGAACTGCAGAAAACTTGCTTAAAACTGCAACATTTCCTCTTCGCCCCTGGCAAAATGTGTAGAACTGCAGAAAATGCTTTAAACCAACATTTCCTCTTCGCCCCCTGGCAAAATGTGTAGAACTGCAAGAAACTTGCTTTAAACTGCACATTTCCTCTTCGCCCCTGGCAAAATGTGTAGAACTGCAGAAAACTTGCTTTAAACTGCAACATTTCCTCTTCGCCCCCTGGCAAAATGTGTAGAACTGCAGAAAACTGCTTTTAAAACTGCAACATTTCCTCTTCGCCCCCTGGCAAAATGTGTAGAACTGCAGAAAACTTGCTTTAAACTGCAACATTTTCCCTCTTCGCCCCCTGCCAAAATGTGTAGAACTGCAGAAAACTTGCTTAAACTGCAACATTTCCTCTTCGCCCCCTGGCAAAATGTGTAGACCTTTGCAGAAAACTTTGCTCTTAAACTGCAACATTTCCGCTTCGCTCCACCCCTGGCAAAATGTGTAGAACTTGCAGAAAACTTGCTTTAAACTGCAACATTCCCGTCTCGCCTTGGCAAAATGTGTAGAACTGCAGAAAACTTGCTTTAAACTGCAACATTTCCTCTTCGCACCCTCGCCATGAACAAAGTGTAGACTTGCAGACACCGCTT